>NW_007577942.1:182691-448172 GCF_000690725.1 Stegastes partitus | reverse complement strand
GGAGAGGAGAGGAGAGGAGAGGAGAGGAGAGGAGAGGCTATACCTGATGTTGGGCCTCCTCCAGATTCCCACTGGCCCACAGAGAGAGTCCTAGACGATGGCGGATCTTCGCCTCGTCCTCACGCCGAGCCAGCTGCTCTGCAAGCCGCAGACCTGTCAGAAAGGGGGAAAAGGGAGCAGATGAGAGGGAGAGGAGAGTAAAAATTATTCAGAGCAGGCAGACTCTTAGGTATATTTCAGAGTAACAGATGTAAGCATAGCGTGGTACTGATGTTCTGACAGCGAACAGGTTTGGGTATTTGGCCTCAGTTGTAAGATGCTGCTCGCACTGGTTCTAAAACACACACACACACACACGCACACACACACGCTTCTGCCAGAGAGGGTGTTAGAGCACTTATCGGGCTGCATAGTAATCAATGCTGAGGATCGACTGGCTGAGCAAACACAAACACACGCCTAATGCTTGCATAAAAGAAGCCACACAATATCATGAAGATGTCTACAAATATTTGCAAACACAATGATGAGATAATAATAGACCGAATGCAAACACGCAGCCTACTTTGTGACATTTTGTTTGAGAGACTTTGTTTGGAAAGCCAGGGGAGGTCTGACTGTGCATGTGTACGTAGGTGTGTACGTTCAGTAAGTGTGCCTGTGTCAGATCACCTGGCGAGCGCACAGTTTGTTTTTCACTTCCAATTCCTCAGGCAGCGACGCGTATGTCACATCTTTGCATGTGTCCTGAGTCCGCCTGCCGAGTACTCGGTTCTACCCAATTACTGAGATGAAAATGCCACTCCACAGAGGACAATGATGAAAGAAAGAAAGAAAAAAGTGACAGCTGCCGGGCCACACATCACCCACAAGGTGCTAAATGCACAGCAGGAATTCTGCAGTTCTGCAATAGCTCATGCACAGTCTCACTTAACATGGGCTCTGTATTTGCAAGTCTATTCTCGCTTGTGTGATGGAGGGGTCTAAACATGCTTTTGGTCAAAGAGAGGAGAAAATGGGCCAAGCCACCCTCGCCCGAGTCTGCTTTTCACTGCATTCCTGGAAAACAGTCTGTGGCTGGACCAGATAAGCCAAGAACAGAGAGCGTGACCTGAAAAAGCCAGGCTATTCCGCAAGACCAGCACACCACGCAACCATAGACTTCATGGCTCCTCCATGGCCACGCTAGCAGGCAGCCTTTGAAGCCTGCAACAGTCTCCCCTCTCTTCCTTATCTTTCCGCACGCCCCCCTCTGTCTGCCCGCCTGCCCTCTTCCCCCATGCATCCGCTGTGCTCCTCTCTCCCTATACCTCCTGCATTCATTTGCTCATCCCTGCGCCTGTGTCTCTGTTGCCCCCCCTTCGCTCTCTACCTGTTTCATCTTTACCGTGGTGGCAGTGCTTGCGGGGGACTCGGCACTGCTTAGGGCTCATTAGGCGCTGGAGCAAGAGAGAGGAAACAGATCTAAATTATCCTTTTCATTCTCTGACAGCCTCACCCCTCACTCATCTCAACTCCGGCTCTGAGCCTTTCATCTGCACGTACACACGAATGCACACACACACAGACGCGCACACACACACACACGCAACCAGAAAACCTTTCTTTCTCTGAGCTGCTCTGTGATAGTTCTTTATGATCAAGCCTGAATGTCAACCAACTCTATGTTTTCTTTATTCTCCAGTTGACAGTGAAATAATACATGTGAATTATGACTCATGCCGATCGCTGTCTTTCCCCTCCACCCAGCTGCCATCCTCTTTCTTTCTCTGTACGTCTTCTTCCCTCCCTAACTCTCTCATTCCCTCTGTATCATTCAGTGTCTGTCACTGTCACCGTGCGTGCCTTTGGTGCGCCCCGCAGGCACAGTCACGTAGCAGCGGCTGACATGAGGATGTGGCCGTGGCTGGCTGCACCCTGAAGAGCAACTAGAGAACACTTTAAAGGCTGCTTGACAGCTGGGTGAGAGATCCCCTGCAGCCCCGGAGGCCCACGCACCTCTGCCTTCAGACACGAGCTTCACGTGCAAGACACCGCAGATGCATCTCATGCACCGCGTAACCGCAAAGCGCGGTGGGCTGCAAACAGATACCCCGGCACACATGACACCTGACAACACAGTGCCCTTTGATCATGACCACATATGGAACAGTGAACAGTATGTGTGATGTTATTTAAAAACGAGGATAACAGCACACATTTACGCACATTCTCCCCTGGGGGAAGACAGCACTAGTAATGTGGCACCGGATCGTACAGATGGAAAGTGCCACAAATAGTTGAGTACCAGATGAAAAATAAAAAGCGAGAAAGAGCAGCGCAAACCTTCACTCCTCTCTCACCTCGGCACAGCCGGCCAATTGTGCACTGGAGTGGATGCGAATGTCAGACACAGAAATCCCCTACTACACGTCACAAAGTTGTGCGAAGAGGGATTTCTGAGGCTATCCAAAACATCAACACGTGGTTCAGACAGAGCACAAATCCCACTTAGGTGTAATAATAACTGTTTTTGATGGCCAAAAAACAATCCTGGAGACATTTTACAATGCAAACACTACATTTTCTCTAATATTGACACATACATTTACCTAATCTGTATCAATAAATATTTTCCTCACACCTTTGCAGTTTAATTAAAATACTAATGATGACAAGAGTATAATATTGAAGAAACATCCAATCCTATTTTAAATTCAAACACATTTCTACAATGGAGCTAACATGGCTCTCAGACAGGATCGACGTCTTCATTAATTTGAGACTTACATATCGGTATTTGTGGAAGCCTGCTTAATAATTTATGAGATAATGGAAAGCTGGGATAATTCTTTTTTTTCAGCTTTTCAAACGATAATCTTTAGAATATATGCACTTACAGTGAAAGATTCACTCTCTAAGAAAGAGAACTCAATAGACTTAAGCACAGAGATACGTCTATCTATAGCGCTATATGCCACCAGCCCTTGCTGCCACTTAAACAGCATCCAACATTCAAGTTTTATAGCATAAAAATAGCAGCGCTGAAAACTGAGCAAGGAGGTCGACACATGACGATAACTGGTCCAGATATTTCGAGATGCACATACATATCATCCAACTGCGTTTAGTTTTAGATGCCTCTTGACAACCTCCTCCAAGACTTAACAACATGAATGCATGAGTTTAAATGATTTATAACTGTATAACAATAAAATGATCCCCTAAAACACACAATGCATGTGACCCTAAAATGTTTGTCTGGAACACACAATTAAGGCTCTGTTTATACAAGCTTATTCATACAGTTGAGTTTGCATATGGGAATGTATTCTCCCATATAAGTTTGCTTTGTGCATACAACACAAATATTATTAATAGAGTATTGAAATGAAATAAATAATTAAGGATAATTTGATACAAAATATGCAGCCACAATGCATGTGTACTTTATATTAGCATATGCAAATAAAACAAGTTTTTAAAAAAAGGATACATTTAAATATATATACAGTATATGACTACTGGATTTGATCCATAAGGACACATAAATTTCATATTTATTTACAAATCCATTTACATCATAGGATAAACCGATATGTGACCTATTAACCCTGGCTGACGTATGAGGCATCCAATACATTTCTCAAAATAAATTGCTTTTGTAGGTTAATATTGTGATTCCATTAGTTAGTTCCTTTAGTTATTCCATAAACCAGGCTTGGAGAAGCTGTAATACCTCCATTAGTCGCTACAATGACTGCATTGATTTAATGACACCATTGATTGTGTTAATCGTTAAAAAGTGCATCTCGGTGTGAAATGACTCTTTTGTTTAAGATTGAGAAAGTGCAGCGTTCTACAATGTAACATTACAGGAACATAACTTGGGGATTAGTGTGAACTCTCGAAGTGACAGAAGCTCTGTCTGCCCATCAGCACCTAATTGGTGTCTTTTATGTCTTCCGCTGCAGCCTTATCATTACGTATAACTGCACAACACAGAAAACCCATCAGATACACATATAGAAACACACACACAGTGATTTGGAGGTCACATGTTGTCAAGAGTATCTGCGCTAGTTTGGAGCTGCCTTTCTATCTCTCCTTCCAATTAATCTTTTTTGGGAAACAAAAACAAAAAACAAGCAGTGCAGCATGAAGAATAAAAAAAAAAAAAGGAGCAGTAGAAGAGGGGGGGAAAAATAGAAAAACTGAAAGGAAAAAAACCCTGCCAACTTTTTGGTCTGGGTAGGTTGGCCAGAAATAATTGGCTGTCAAGGATAGTGAAGGCACTGTGCTTTTTCACAGCCAGACCAAGGAACAAAACAAGGACAGTGTGGGGGACAACAGGAGGACAGGGTGGAGACAGAATGGCCTGTCGCCTTTGTTTCCATTAAAGCTCAACAAGCAGGCCTGCAGAGGGTGTATGGGTCACTGCAGACCCAACTAACTCTAATACAGCGGACAGAGGAGAAATAGAGGAGATTTATTCCTGTTACTTTGCATTCACTCCCTGCAGGGTGAAATATACAAATGCCCTCTTATTCCAATTTTCTTGGATTCAAACAGGGTCGTAACACCGTGGGTGCACCTGAGCATGAAGTCTGTCAATGGGCACGGGTGAGGCTGGCAGCGTGGACATTCAGCTCACATATATGAACGCTTCCACTTATCACATCCTCAGTGACAAACACTTCCGGCACTGTCACTGACATAATGAATTTTTGAGAGGCCAAGCTGCAGGTTTTTATTTCACCATAATCTGTAGGGGACAATGAAGCGTGAGAGGCAGGAGTCTGACAGCCACTGTGTGAAAAGATTCTTTGGCAGCTTGCTGTAAAGAACCCTCTGAGAAAGTAGATACAGAGGTGTGAAAAACAGCTAGCAGTAAACAGGAAAAATGCCCTGGCATGCATTCTGATAGGTTTGCACGGACATACACACACAAATGCTGGTATACCTATACAGCTCAGAAGACAACACAAATGCATAATACACGCACAAAATCCCCCTGTGCACTTAGAACACATAAGCACAAAAGCCTAAACACACACACACACACGCACACAGCCTAATAAAAATGTGGCAAAGGCTTAGCAACAAATAGGCTCTGAATTTCATATTCATGAATTCGCAAACTCTAAGCCTATCAGCTCAGGCAACAAAGGCAATCCTCTCCCCTATTCCCCCTGACTCACTCACCTTCCTGCAGGTACATGACAGCTTGTGAGTAGTTTTGCAGTGCGTGGTGTGTTCTCCCCAAGCTGCCATAGGCCAGTGTCTTGGCAGCCAAGTCATTAGTCTGAGCCGCGACACTTAGGTGCTGTTCCTGGAACACGACCGCCCGCTCATAGTTTCCTAGCGACTCGTAAGTAAGGCCCAAGTTGCCATAAGCACGGGCCTGGCGCGTGGTGCTGCCGGCTTCCTCTGCAATCTCCAGGTCACTTTGGTGGCATCGCAGGGCTGTCTCATACTCTCCCATAGCTTGATACACAGCACCCAAACCGCAGCTGGCATCGCCCTCCAGTAGTCTGTCCTGGGTGTCACGAGCAATGGCCAGCTGTCGCTCCAGACAGGAGATGGCCTGCTCGTAATTGCCCAGTTGGCTGTGGAGCGCACCCAGTTCACCGTAGGCCTGAGCCTTGCCTCCACACTCCCCTAGCTCATGAGCCACCACTAGCCGTTTCTCAAAGCACACCAGAGACTGCTGTAGGTTTCCCATGGCCCTGTAGATGAAGAAAGAAAAGCCAGTAAGCAATAGAGTGAAGCACTGACATACGTGAGACACAGGATACAACAGAACCAAGTGCAATCCCAGTTAAATGTCAGGTGATTCAAAATTGCATCAGGTTGCAGTAACTGCAGTATTCTAATTTGAACAGGAATGTGTTTGCTGTTATGTAAAATGAAAATGTTGTAATTTAGATTTACTATGTTAAAAATACAGGCCCCACAGGAGGAACTCAGTCCACCAAACATCAGTACAGCTTTCACTACTGAGATTCTACTCTTTTTTTCATTTTGAAATAAATATTAAAGAGGGAGGAGGCTGTGTTGCTCTACCATTTACCCTAAAATACCCCAAAGATGTTCTGTCGGACTCAAGTCAGGCACCTTACTCGGCCATATTATCCAACTCCTATCTCTGTGCTACACTGTCGGCACTATGCATTCACTGTGGTAGTCCTTGCCAGGTTCATATCAAACATGCTGAACCCCATCTGGGCCAAACAAATTTATCTTGAATATTATCTGCCTATTTAATGTGCTTCCAATATTCACTACCCTGGTCCCTGACACTGTACATACGGGTTGACATTTTGCAATGTCACAGATATTCCCATTTCTACAGATAACCACTGTGTGAACTTTGTTGTTCAGAGCTCGATTGTGCATGCAGGGCACTGTCTGCATTGTCATTTTAGAAGGACAGCCACTACAGGTCTGATCAGTGGAACTATAGCTTGTTCTATATCGCCTGATTACTGCTGCAGCTGTGTTTTGACTTATTTTTAGATTAGGTCACCCATCTTTCCTGTACATCTTTGTGAAATCATAGCTCTTAGCTCTGCCTCTGCCTTTTTCCATGTGGAGCCATGCTGCAGACATGCAGACAGACAGAACATATGTGAGGAAGTTCTGGTGTTCACAGGTGATTTTATAACCAGTTGGGATGATGTAAAATCACAGGAGCACTCATATTTCAATGTGTTTTAATGATCACAGATTTTCTAACTTTTGTGTCTGTGACTTTGGTTGCATTGAGTTTTTACTTTGGGGCCAGTATTTTCAATATAGTCATTTTAAAGTATATGGTTTTGACTGTGTATAAGATTAAATGCTTTTATTGACTTAGAAATAATGCATTTACTGAGAAGCACTCACATTTTGAATCACTTGACATTTCAGTGATATTGCACAGGGCTAACGTAAAAAGAAAAAAAAAACTATTTTTATCACTGCTGATCTCACATCTTGGGGAAACTATATATTTGATTCATACAACATATATTCACTCTCCGAACCGAGACCTTTTAGAAGCTAAAACAAGTGCACACTGCAGGAACACTTACATTCGCAAAAAGCAACTGATGCTTCTGTTTTGGTGTCCATGAAACATAGATTTATCTTTCCGGTGCCGATAGCTGCTGATATGACTAAATTGTGTGTGAAAGGCTATATGAGAAATGTTTGAGGCATGATATGAAATTTTTAATGCTGTTATAGGACTGTTTTTGAAGGGAATCGTTTACCATCCTCTAATATGAGATGGGTCATCTGTCAAAATACGCCTGTTTTCATCCTCTTCTGTATGTTTTGACAGAGTGGCATTCATCCCATCTGAACATTTCATTTGGCTTCACAGCTTTCAAAAAGACTTTATTCACATTCTCAGGCACACCAACAATTGCTGGATGCTGGTTCAAATGGAGCATTAAAAAGAATAAAAGCCTTCAGCTTAATTAATGTTGTGTGTGATAATATATTTGCTTGACTAAGAGCTGCTGCAAGATGAGAAGGGTTTGATGTCTATTATTCCCTTCTGAACTCATGCATGGCTAATACAGCTGTGTGTGATTGCTGCGGTGCCATGCCGATGACGCACAATAAGAAGAAAATCATCTCTGAAATGAGGATTTCACCAAGCCTTTCGTGTTTTATTTTGCAGGGTAGTCTCCCAGGTTGCTATCAGCTCTTTGAAGCATAAGGAAAAATAGAAGGGAGAAGAGACACAAGATGTAAGAGGTTGTCTCGAAATAACTGTGCTTCCCCCAGTTTCAGACGTCTGTGTGCCAAAGCCACTTTGCATACAGATAAGGCAAGGGCCACTAGGCTGCTGCTGAGACAGCTAGTACCAGACTAACGTTCAAGCGCTGCTCACCAGCAAGGGGTCTCTTAACTATGGTGGTCCTTGATAGTGAGCACGAGGAGAGAAATTATATGCAAAGAACTGCGATTATTTGTTACAAAAAAAAACAAAAAGCTGTGACTACAATTATCTGCTGCACAAAGAGCTAGAGGAAACTGACATTGACAGTTATTTTTACAGCAATAGGACACTCACCTGTGTCCATTTCCTAAGCCTCTATAAGCTTTCTCCTGGTCCTGCATGCGGTTGAGGCTCTGGGCCACTGATAGATACTGGTCATAGTACTTGATGGCTTCCTCAAAGTCTCCCAGAGCCTCATAACAGTCTCCCAGGTTTCCATAGGCCCTGCCTCGGTCCATTACTGCTTCGTTGCCACTCAGCTGTTGTAAAGTGGCCAGTTGCTGCTCCAGGTAGCCAATAGCTTCCTCCATCACGCCTACATTCATTTTAGTGATGCCCATGTTTCCGTACACCTGAGCTTCCACAACGGGATCCTTCAGCCTGCGACCGAGCTCTAACTGCTCTTCGTAGCTTTTGAAGGCCATGGCGTACTTCCCGAGGGCCATATAGACAGCTGCCAGGTGACCGTGGGCTTTGCATTCTCCCGGCACATCACCGAGCTCCTGGTACACCTCTAGCTCCTGAGTGTGGTAGCCCAGGGCTTTGTCATATTTCTGCACAAGTCTGTAGGTGGCTCCGAGGGCGGCATATGCACAGGCCTCCATCCTACGCTCCTTTACCTGAAACGAATCAGAATGAGAGACATGAGTGAAAATCCAAAATATATTTCAAGCTACATTTTCTATGTATATATATATAGGCAGCCATACCTGGTGAGCTAAAGCCAGTTGCTGTTCATAAAACTGAATGGCTCCAGCCACATCCTTTTTACAGACAAATATGTCCCCCAGGTTCCCGAGAGCTCTGAAGCGAGCCTGTGCATTGTTCAGGGACTGGGCCAATGACAACAGGTATTTCTGACACTCTTCTGCCTTAGTGAAGTCTCCTAGAGCCTTGAAAGCCAAGCCAAGGTTACAGTATGCCTTGGCCTGACTCAGTTTATCATGAAGGTCCTTGGCCAGAGCAAGGTCCTGCTCATAGTATTTGACGGCATCCTGGTAGTTCCCCAAGCAGTAGTGGGCATAACCCAGATTGTGACAGACTTTCCCTTCACTCTCCATGTCCTGGAGGTCAGGGGACAGCCGGAGGTACTGCTCATAGTAGGGCACAGCCTGAGGAAACTCTCCTCGAGAGCAGTGGAAGTTGCCCAGGTTGCCCAGAGCCCGTGCTTCGCTCTGGACATCTCTGAGCTCACGAGCTATGTTGAGGTGGTTCTGGTAATGCTGCAGAGCACGGTCATGGGCGCCCAGAGCTTGGTAAGCCACAGCCAGGTTACCATGGGTGGAGGCCTGCGAGGCCCGGTCATTGACCTCCATGGAGATCTGCAGCTCCTGGCGGTGGTAGCGAACGGCTTGGTCAAAGGCTCCCAGGGCATTGTAGGCATTACCCATGTTACCATATGCCCGGCCCTGAGCAGCATAGTCATTCAGCTCCTGAGCAATGGCCAGGTGTGTTTTGTGGAGTTTCAGTGCAGTCTCATAGTCCCCTTTCATCTGGTGGATGATGCCTGTGGAGAGAGGAGAGAGAGAGCAAGAGGAAGAAGTTAAAGACCTATTCAGGGGAAAATTGTAATTGAGTAAAATTCAAGTGCCTCGTCAGCTCTTCATGTACAAAACAAGTCATTTGGTTGTTAAAATATGCTCTCTGAGCCATCTGTTCTCTGCTTACACAACACACTCTCCCACAGAATTATGGTCATTAAAATGTAGTGCAATCAAACAGAGTTATTATAACACTAAATAGAATCTTTTGATTGTTTAAGCTGCCTTTGATGATTGTGTCTTACAGGGATTTTACCAAAATCAACAACTTTTACACAGGGTTGGAAATAGCAGTGAGAGAGTAAGAAAGAAAGAGAGGGAAAGTATAAGTAGGAAAGAGTGTGAATAGTAGATGGAAAGCTCAGCAAACAACTTTGGAAAAAATGAGATAAGTGTGGAGAAACAATAAATAATACAGAACCCAGTGAATTGAGCGTATTATCTCTGATAAAATACCATCCTCTGAAAAATAATAGCTTTACCCCACAGCCAGGCAGCCATCTGACACACACACACACATGCACACACACACACACACACACACACACACACACACCGCACACGCGCACACACACACATACATACAAACAAAAGTGCACCCACACCTATACACTCATGCACAACGACAAATACACAGCAGAGAGTAAAGAGACATCAGAACATATCTACCGTATCTACCCTCCCTCCCTCTGAGACTCACTGCTAATCTCTCCGTCTCCTCTTTTGCATTGTCACCCAGCTTTTAGAGATAATAATTGCAGTGATAATATTAAACCTTACTGAGAGAGAAGACAGAACGGCTGCAGGCTGGTGGATGGAGACAGAGAAACCATCTGCAAGGCAAATAACTTTCATCCACCATACAGCCTGGTCATCACTGCTTTGCTGCATCAGCATGGAGGCTAATGGGGTAGTAGGACGGAGGTACAGCCACTGATGGGACACGAGGGATGGAAACAGTTCTGGAGCCAGAGTGGGTAGGAACCATGGTCGCTGAGGGGCTCTGTGGGTTGCGGTGAGCATGTGATGGTGCCGCTGGGATAAGTTACTGCCATGTGTGTTTTCCCATTTATTTCATCCGAAACCTGCCACATTATGGGCCTGAACACAGGCTATATAAATACTGGGACTGAAGCTAAACAGACAGCTCAAACGACTGCAGAAGTTACGTGGTAGATGTAGATAAGCAGTCCGATGCTGGCTGAATTAAAAAGCAGCACATTGCACCAATGAGAACTGGAAAAAAGATGCGGTGCCATTACAGCGTAAACCACTGGGCTACATATTGGCGTACCAGCTAGTTAGGTTTATTCAGACACACTTTACAGGGCTGGTGTAAGAAACTGGCCCACATATGTGAAATATGCACCATCAATATTTCACTCCAAATCAAGCATGAAGAAGGACTTTAATTAAAAACTAAACCTGCCTGAATTGGGTGTCGAAAAATTTGACATAGAAAATAAATCCACCTGCAAATAGATTGGATTTTTTTGGGGGGGGGGGAAACATAATCACACAGATCCTTTGGCTACTTAATTCAGACCATGATTCAGCATGTAGCACAGACCTACCGACAAATCAAACCTGATTGGCTGTTTGTTTGCTTGCTTGTGTTCTCAGGATAAAGTGATACAACCTGAAGTGACCCTGTAATCATCAGGTCACGGCCCTGAGGAATTGGTATGCTAGACGTCTCACAGAGAAGAGCAGAGAGGGACGGGGATGCAGTGCTGCCAAATGTTGGGCAAGACTAGTTAGCAAATAACAAAACAATGAAGACCTTTACAAAGAGTTAAATCTCTATTGTTGTTGACTGTGTACACGACAAATACAGTAAAAATGTGGCTTTTTGGGTTTTAAAATTTTGCTGGAACAGATATTTCCAACATCTTGGACAAACCCCTCAGCTTGGACTCTTTCCTATGAGTGGAAGCATGTTAAGATTCACAGCAGGCTAGTTGGAGAAGCAGTGACAGCTCTCGCCACAAAGTCACTCCCAAGGTTACGCTTTCCCCAATGGAGGCTGATCTTACCGAGGCTATAATGCCTACTGATGTATTACCAGCAAACATGTTCCATGCTGCAGGCTAAAAATGGATCTGGGGCTTGGTGATGGACGTGGGGGTAAAGGACAGCGGCTGGACAGAGGCTGTGGGAGTATGGTCAGGTTTGAGGTTGGGCTTGGAAGCTGCCATAGCGCCGAAATTGCCATAAGCCTTAGGCAATGCCTAGAGCTACACTTGAGGCAAAAAAACATTTTCTGAGCACCCCCCCCATATGGTAAGAGGATTACGGAACCCTCTGGGAATACTATCCAGCAGAACAGTAAATAAAACCATACCAAACATGAAGGTAAATACTGCTGCAACACAAAAATTGGGAATTATTAAGGGGGTCTGGCTCATGTGTTCATTGTGGCATGCTGTCCAAATTTAAATGACCTCGACAAAGTATCAGTCTTGGGATTAAATTTAACCTCAGATTTTACTGTAAATCTGTGGTGCATACTAAATGCATTTGGCTAAAATGCAGGGGAAAAAATGGCTCAAATATTCCTCACATAGCTTGAGACAAAGACAGTGAAAAAAACAGGATAAAGCCCACACCCCACCATTCAAATACTTTTATACTGAGCCCTATCCATCCCCCCATGACCAAAGACATTAAAAGCATGGCAATGTGTTGTCACTTTTCATTACACAGCTGGCTGTACATAGAGGGATATGCTGCAGTGATGACTTTGAGGGATGGTGTCGTGTTCTGAGTAAATCACTGTGTCATTCCTCCAGGAGCCAGGAAGGTCCAGAGCGCTGCTGCCTACAGTTAGCTAAGAGGATTTTTTACCAACAATGGCGCTGCTGCCACTGTGCTGGGGTGATACTGGAAATAGGGGAGAGATGACCACCCTGAGCCCAAAATAATGATTCCATTTTGTTCCTCATTTATATTTTAGAACGGGGTCAACATAAAAATTTACGATCATGTTTGAAAAGTGAAAAACCAGAGCGGGACACTGGAATTGTGGTGTTTGCGGAAATTTTGATGATAATACGAGTCTCAACTGGGGGAGGCCGGCACGGGTAAAATACCAAAATAGGGAAGTCAGACTTTGAAGGAAACTGACAGTAGTGGCAAAACATTTTATTCAACTACAGCTAGCATAAATAGTTCGCTACCTCTGAATAACTTTCATATATTCTGAAATGGAAAGAGTTCAAGGTCATCGCTAATGGATGTAATGCATGTGAGAAATCAAGATTACATTAATCAAACTACAAAGTAGTGTTTTAATGTACAGGACAAAATATGTATTTAAAAATAAATAATTATTCAGGAGAGGCACTTAAGAAGATAAAGTAGGGTAGAGCATCCTTATTGATTTTTTTTCCAAGTAGATCCACTGGTTCTAGTTTTCTAGTTTTGTTTATTAATTAATCAATAACAGAATACATGCATTATAATGATAAAGAGCAAATGAGGCACTCTGTCTTAACGCGTGGTTAAAGGCTATAGAGTTAGGCTGAAAACATTTTGCACAGCAGCAGCATTATTCAAGTCATGCATGGTTTAAACAGAAACATAAGGAGTACATGCAGCTTCCAAAGATGGCATATGGATGACTGTATCATAATGGAGAGGATAAAGAGAGACTTCAAATCACGTCTGTGCAAACAAAGAGGTGAATGGAAGATGAAAGACTACATGGCTATATTACTCTAAGTGTCTTAACAGAGAAGCATGATAATACAATACACAACGGTGTATTTTATGATCTGCTGGGGGAAGCAGTGAGCTAAAGCAGACATTAGATCCTCCTGTGGTCTGCACAAAGGGGTGGAGTTTTGGGGTTCGGGCTTAAGGTACCAAATCCTCACTCTCAGACTCAGATATCTCCTACAGTCTGACTGACAGGGAGAAAGGAAGGACAAAGATACAAAAAACAAAAAAAACAACGAATGGGTATGGATAGACAGTCGCTCAATGGGTGGTCTGCCAACAACAGCACGCAGACAGAGTGTTGTGCTCATCCTCTCCCAGAGTCCTCCAGCTGATCTGCTTTTGTTTTCCGCTCCTACTGACCTTCACCCCTCCTTCAGCTCACTAAACCAACTCTCTCTGCACCCTCCACACGCATGACATCTGATTCCCCCTGCCTCCTTAACAACAATGTTCAGCCTCAGTTGTCTCAACTTTTTTTTTTTTTTTTTTTTTTTTTTTTTTTTGTTTGCACAGCACAATCTCTTGTCTGTTTAGGAACAGATCACATTTCATGCTGAATTTACAGATGTGCCAGAAAAAGGGCACAGTTCCTTCTTGCAGAAGAATGCCACAGCGCTTTTGTTTCGTTTAATAGCTCTGCAAAGGGAGTGGAACAATAAGTGCACACGGACGGTGAGCTACACTCCGGTGTAAGGATAAGGACTAGGAGAGTTTGTTTCGCAGGGCCTCTAGTCCAGTTTCTGGCTCAGTCCTCGGTCATGAGATTAAGGGGGCCATGAGAGGGGAGGCAGGGAGCGTCTGCTGCTTTTCCAACAAACAGAAATTTGGAGCCAGGCTAAAAAGATCCACGGGCTAGCAAAGACCTCTCCAAGAGAGTAACACAGGACCGGCATCCTAATAATCCCGCTTCTCCAACCACTGTTCCAGTTGCCCTGTTTTCCCTTCTGCAGGCCTGCTAATATTTACACAAGGCATTAACGTGGTCATTAATGAAGAGCTGAAGATGTCACCGATCTCAGATAAATGCTCTTTTCTTGTGTATTTGTGAGGCTCTTTCACTGCCTCTCTCCTTACGTTGTTCTTTCATTCATCCTGTCTGGGCAATTAGGCGCTCTAAATTCCTCTGTAAATTCTGCCCCTCTCCTGCTCGCTTTCCTGGTCAGACTAATAATATATCTACAGTCACTGCTGTTTCCAAAGGCTTAGGTACAAAACCGAATAATCTCTATGCTTCAGCGCTCCAGGCAAGTCTGGTCCCTGTCTGTAGTTTACTCCAGCTGTGGGCAGTCTCCTTACAGCATGTTGGAAAAGTACAGGATTTATATCGACACAGCCACAGTGTCACGAGGAGAATGATAATAATGATGACGGGGGGGGGGAAAACCCTGCTAATTATGTGATTTTTCTGCCTATTTATACGCCACTCACTCAAAAGGCTATGTCGATATTATTCCTTTCATAATAAGATGCTGAAGAGTTCTCAATCTCAGGGTCAGTGTTGCTGTATTTCAACACAACAAATTGCCTATTAAAATCACTGTGTTTTTGTCAGACACGTTGCAAAACCTGGCAATCAGATGTCACAACAAAGCAGCTTTACACAACAGGTTTTCTGAAATGCAGACTCATTCTCACAAATGAAAAAAGCACCGGTGTGAAACGTGTGCGAGGGGTTCATCGTCGGCAAAGAAATTGCGTCCCGTGGTCGTGACACTAGCGGCAAAATCTAAACACAAAGCATCGCACGTTGTCTGATTTCATGAACTCTTCTCTCTATTGTTTTGCTCTTTATGTTGCTTTTGTTTTCGTGAACATCAGCAGAAAGCAATCCCCAGGGATGCTGGATAAAAGAGAGAGAGAGAAAAAAATATGCTTAATTAGGACTTTCACCTCCAGCCATTCCAACTGATGGAGTCAACATTTCCAGTGACTTCTTGGAGACGGTCAAACGACGAGGTGTGAATCAAGAGAAGCAAGCGTTTAAAAAAAAAAAGCTACAACACAAACACTTCCAAACAAACTTATTTAAAGTCTCCTTGAAGTGAAATGCAAGAGAAAATAATACAATTTAGATTCTGTTTCATGAATGCCACAAATGTGAACTACATGGAATCCCACCGCTTCAGTCCTCGCTCAGATATTAAATATTGCTGACTAGGGGGGTAAGCTAGCCAATTAATGAATAATAAATGGGGCTGGAATGCAACATTTTCATATCCTTTATAGGTCAGAGTGTGCTGAGCCAGGGCTGCTGGTACCGCTGGGCATCATGGTTAGATATTAAAGCATGGCAATCTCTATACAACTGTACCTCAGAGCCATGTCAGCTGCTGCTCCACCCACACTACACGCAACATTAACGACAAGCTGAGAGGGCATAATAAAAGTTTACTCTTTCTTGTTTCTGCAACTTCCTCCTTCCCATCTTTTGTTTTTTGCTTTTATCATTGCTCGTTAATCTTCACTCGATCATCCATTCCCTCTTTGTGCGCGGCGTAAAGGCAGCCTTTTTTTCCCTTTTTTTTTTTTTTTTGAAGTCTGAAACAACATCCTGTTAGTTTTCGCCCGTATCTTCTTGTGCTAAGCAGGCTCGCGGGCGCTGATGGCGGAAAAACAACGCACGCCCCACTGCCGCAAACAAAAACAACAACAATGGGGCAATTACAGACTGATGCTTCGCAACCTCCACTTCATTCTCTGTTATCTTCATTATTCAGCTCTTCTTGAATCAGCTATTAAAGGTAATTAAGCGATTCATCAAGTCAGTTTCAATTACTGGGAGCTTGACAGCTGCAGATTACAATCAGTAGGGGTGAGGGGAGACGGAGAGAGTGAGGGAGGGAGGCATCAAAAAGTGAAGAGGGAGAAAATAGACAAGAAGTACCAACAGATCAGGCAGCACTGTGATGGGCAACAAGCTCCCCTGGGTGTCAAGTGCTACTGTATCCACATGATGGTCAGGCTTGTTCAGGCCACGGAGCAACAGGCTTCGCTGCTACCACCCACTCATTCAGCTTCTGCTCGGTCCCCAGCTGCAGGTCTTTGATACTGTATCAGCGACACCGTCATTACTCTGCCACAGACTGGAAGAACTGAAATGTTGCCGCTAATAATGAATAAAAGTGCTGTTGCCGTCATAATGGCAATCACAAGACAGATAGGAATACATTTGCTGCCTGACATACAGCGCCCACTCGTAATAGAGCTCACATGTACTGTAACATCGTAAAACGTTCTTACCACAGCCCCTAATTTATGACAACCAGTTACCAGCTCACTTTTAAAATCAGGTGTGTGTGTGTTGCAGCTCAGAGCTGACCAGGATGTGCGGCCATTAGGCTGGTCGAAGGACAGCTTCAATTTATGTTTGGATGATTAACCCTACTCTTTACTTGCACAATTTTGCACATTAGGTTAAAGAATAATTCATCTGGAAGAAACTACCATGCCTCTTAGTTGTCCATTAGAGTCAGGTTTACTGCCGTCTTGATGGCTATCATAAGTCATTCAGCGCAGGTTGTAATTACGCGACTAAATACAGAAGAATTGCCCATATCATATATCTCACGGGGCACTGAAAATCCAAAGGGACACCTTTATCCCTAACGTTCCTTTCATCACTATATTAGCAGACGCCACAAGGTTACCTCGCTAATAATTTCATTTTAGCAGGATTTAGCTGTACAACGCTTGACTGCAAAGGGAATAATAATTTCATTTTGAGATTCGGTTCAAAAATACTTCCCACCTCATTTTTATTTATCTTCACACCACATTTCACTTCAAGATGTGATTAGGTCCAAACTAGCATGAAGGTGAGAGCAGAGACGATTAATGTCTGGAGATTTCTCCATGAAAAACTATACATTTTTTATAGGGTTTATTTATACGCTGACTCTGTGATATATGTTCACATTCTGCCGCCACACAACTTTTTGGGATCACAAATGACTGTTCACTCTAACATGCACCATCTTCTTCCCTGATTTCTATGCAGATGTCCTGCACTTAAATAATCCACAGGGCACTGTCCACTGTAGAACTTAATCTAACCATTAAGCTGTATCCACAAACAACTTTAAATGAAATAGCGGCGATGCAGTACATCATCAGTAGATAATAAGCTGCCTGCCTTTGCTTTAAGGTAGAAAAAACACTCAGGTTTTACTGATCATAAACAACAATAAGTAAACGCAGCCAGAAGCATACTGAAAATATTAGCAGGAAATGGCGGCTCTAACACGAGATCCCCAGACAAGAAAATAACAAGCTGGACTTTACATTCGGGGTATAATCAGCCTAAGAAAAGGCACAGGGCACTATGATCTTCAGTGTCATCAGTGAGCCTCCTGATAGGTCCAAGGTAGCTAAACATACACCTAAAGTCCCATGTTGCAGAATACAATCAGTAAACACTTCTACTATCAGTAACCTACTGCAGGATTTCTTACCGTCCAACTACCAGGTGCATCCTTATCTCTGAGGATGTGATAACACACAGGGCGCTTTTAATTATGCTAACATGCCTCCTTCCTTCCCTTACTCGTGTCTCTTCGCTCCTACCAGCGAAGATGTCAGAAGTAGCATACCCCAGTCAGTGATTCCTCTTTCTAAGCTCCCCCAGAAGCCTCCTCTCTTCAGATCTTTCATGATTGTAGTCACAGGAGGAAAGAGGAAGCAAGGAAGCACAAGTTTCCATCGTGAAAAGCCCCCATAGCTTTGTTATCGTACTGCTGGACGCTGACTTTCACATTGCTCCCGACAGCAATGGTCGAAGCTGAATTTCCGAGCAAGGCATGCATCCATAAGACAATGAAAGGACTTTCATCTGAAGAGGTGGGATGATACCCTGACTGAGGGATTCCACTAATCATTTGTGAAGAGAATACCGATGCCAAAACCCGTCTTGTGTCCCCGGGAGGTGGTGCTCATTAGCATAGACAATGTTGATCGACGGTTCTAAACCGACACACTAAGTCTGTGTTCAGACCAACAATAGAGGGCTCCTGAAACAAAAAGGATTGTCTGGCTTAACTTTTGCCACAATGCAAAGCAATGCAACCAGTAAGGTGTTTCTGTCCGTTCTGTGTGGGTGTTGAAAGCAGGAAAAAAACAAAAACAACAATCCTTTGTTCATATACAACCTTGGCTCTGTAAATGGGAAACAAACACAGTGGCTCAGACTGATCCACACAACACTATTCTAGCATGTCCTGCACACGCTCATGACCGCGCAATCGACAGGGGTGAACTGAAGGGGAGGGAAGATGTGGAGAAAAGGGAGCAGTTGCAGTTAGACTGTTAATCTGGCACATGCTATCTAAATATGATAAATAGCTCAATATAAACAATCTTTCTCCAGAATTGCAGACTCAACCAAGTGTGTGCAAGTGTACTGTAAATCCTTGTAGATTATTTCACTAACAATCATTTTCACTAGACTAATCTGCAATTATTTTCTTGATTAACTCGGAAACATTTATTTCTCTTTTTTTATTATTACTAAAAAAAGACACACAACCTCGAAGAATATTGTGTTTTATGGACTGTTACAGTGAGAAGATGTTAATCCTTGATTACATACTATTGGGTGACACACGGACAGCTGCAGACACTATGGATGCACAGTCGTTCTTATACTACTTTCTAGTCTGCTTGCAGTCCACTGGGAGGATTACGCTCCATACATGTGTACCAGGTAGTATCTATGTATTCCATGCATGCACACTACTGCAAAGTGTGCACACAACTGCCCTTGTAGCATTCAGGATGTCTACATATTCGAAAGCATAACACTGGCCTTAGTGAGTTTGTGCCCCGTGCAAATGACAGAAAGACTAAGAAACTATTATTTTGCTGTGAATGCAATATTACTGCAGAGTAAAGAACTTCAGACAATGTGGTATTAGCCACCAATCCAACCATAAGGCTTTATGCTTTCAAGCAATGGTTAGTTTGACAAATTTGATTCAAAATGATTTCACACCATTAAATATTTAGTCCTGCAAAGCCACACCCATCTCCGCAGTGCTGTGTCAGCGCTGCTGAACGGTCTGGTTACATCACATTATCATTTAACTGCAGGAAGAAAAATGTTGTGATGTGGTTGTATTTATTTTAACCAATCACAACACTGGGTGATGCTAAGCCCAGGATGCAGTCATGGTATCCCTACAAAATACTGATGGGTGAACTTTGAAGGAATCTTTGCAAAGAGGGAGGCTCACACTGTCATTAAAATGGCTAATTCATCAGAAAGTAAAAAAGAAAACAAGCAGGGATGCCTTTCAGCACAATCCAAAACTTGACATTTTCAGCATGTAGGTTCCTGCTTGGAGGTTATTGTTGTTGTTTGCTGATGTGAAGGGGATTTTGAAAAATACTAACATGCAGACAGAGGAAGGGGATGAGAAAGCTGTGTGAAATGTGCAGTGGAAAGAGCAGACTTATACCTGCAGTCTACATCCAGTGAGTCAGACTAGCCAAAATACAGCGGTGCCCTTGTTAATTTTGCAAAACTCAAGATAATCTAATGAAATTGTTTGCTTTGTTCAACAAAACTCAAAATTCTATTTACAAAATAGATGTGGTAAAGAAAAGCCAATTCATTCTCTCCTATGTCAGCTATTCAATTAATAAATAATCCTTGCAGCTCTAAAAAGGACATTTATACAGCTTACCTCTTGGTTGTCACTACGTAGGATAACATGATTACTGCTCTAACAACTTCCCAGAGTTGTAAAATCTTATAGTGTCACAAACCACTGGGTAGTTTCTTGATGTCTTATGGACTGATGTATTTATTTGTACAGAGTCATCAGTTGAATTAAGACCGCACTTTAGTTAATTTAATACTTAACAGGCAATTCAGACAATAGACCAGTTTCTTTTTTGATCTGAACACTTGCCGCTGATACTCATCTTCCATTACAGCAATCCAAAAATATCAGGCTACTGATTTTTCCTGTCACATAGATATTTAAATTATACATTTTTGGATTAAAGTTTTGCTTAGAAACTACTATTACTCCTTATATCCTTAGTTTAAAGATCATTATACTGTGGTGATATGTTTTGTATTTTCTATTTATATGTGGCATCCCGTATGCTACCGCAGAGAGCAAATAATACACCAAGAACACATTCACAGCTTTAGTGTTCATGCTATCACCACTCAACAGACAACTTATCTTAGAGATATTAAGTTTTTGCATACATACCCAAATTGGAAGAAGCCCTTCCCTCTGCAGCCCTGTCCTTCAACCCCTCAGCTATAGACAGCTGCTGTTCGTGGTACTGCTTGGCTCTCTCCAAGTCCTGCATACAGCGAGCAGCATGACCCAGTCCTGCGTAGGCTCTCATCTCAATGGACTTTTCTTCCAGCTCCTGGGCAAGCTCCAGAACATGAGTATGGTAGGACATGGCCTTGTCAAAGTTGCGGTGGTAGTGGTAGGCACTACCCAGGTTACTATAGGCCCGGGCTTCCTCTCGTTTATTTTCCAGGGCCTTAGCAATGCCTAGGTGCTGCTCATGACATTGGACAGCATTTTCAAAGTCTCCCATGGCGATGTAGACAGCCCCCATGTTTCCCAGTTCACGAGCCTCGGACAACTGATCCTTGGACTGCTTGGCCAGCAGGACGCACTGCTTGTGGCTGGCCAGGGCATTTGGATAGTCCCCTATGGCTGTATATACATGGCCCAAGCTGCTCAGTGCCATTGATGCAGCCTACAGAAAGAGAGACAGAGAGAAAGATGGACAAGGAGTAAGAAAAACAGCAAGGTAACCAACTGTAGGCAAAAGAAAAGAAATCTCAAATAGCCCCATTAATTATACCTACATTCCATCAACAGTGAGTAATTTTGTTGCTTCTGCATCACAGATTTCCCACCCACACTAAAATGTCCCTTTACCCAGAAGTACTGCACAGAAATAATTAAATAAGAAAAAAAAAAAAGGAGGAAAAAAAAAAAAATTCTAAATTCCCAAGTCTCTTAGGAGGCTTAGTGCTCAGAGACCCAACAACAAACAAAACCTGATTTGATTTTGTCGTTGCTGAGCAAGGAGGGGGGTAAAGTGTGATGCAGATCAGCACAGCAGCAGGCTTGTTTTAAAGCCGTCAGTTTGCCCACTGCAATCACGCTTCATGGCGTGCCACCACCAACGGAACAAAGACACTGCTAATCAGGAGGGAGAGCAAAGGGGTTTTAGCTTCACACCAGAGCTGCAGGGGATCGACTGACTGACTGCTGGCAGGACCTCTCAAGCTAAAAAAAAACAAAAAAAAAAAACATAGGGAACAATATGCTGTGTATTGTCGCCTACTCAAGCTTTCATTTTCACAAACAGTGTCCACCTGTGAAAATAAAAGCGCAGAGAACACTATAGCTCTGGCTGCAAACTGAGAAGTAGGTTTCAGAAAATGCAGTCCTGACCTCCCATATGAAACATTCACTACAGGCTTATTAACTGTTTATACAGGGGATAAACAGTTGGGAATTGGGGGTCAGTTGTCTTTGTGTGAACAGATGTTCAATTAATCATGCAGGGGCAGCTAATAAAGCATCTCCTTCCTGAGGTCCCACTCTGCATCCTCCAGCCAAGAAAGAGGGTTGGATGCAGGCCAGCGGAGAGGACGGACACCCTGACAGGAAAGGCCACGGTGCTGACCTGGGTCATCCTGGGGCCAGAGAGGCAAAACTAGAAATTCAATAGTCAGCAACAGTAAAGGATGAACCGCTCGATGTAGTTTCAGCAGTAAGACATTCAGTAAAGTAGCTTCTATAGCCACATAATGCAAAACTTGCCACTGATACTTGCCATTATCTTGAGTTCAAACTTTTCATACTATTTGACAAATACATCAAGATGTAAATTGAAAAAATGCGTCCGCAAAGAGCAGGAGACATTTTTACTTTGCTCTAGCGCCACTTAATGAAAATATTGAGCCCTGTGAATAAATGAAAGGCAGAGCACATTGTTGAGAAGAAAAATCAATACCATTGGACACTCTTGAAAAGGCTTATAAAGACAACACTTTTCTTTGAATCTTTCATACATTCTTTTCCGAAATGCACATACACCCCACCAACCTATCTTTCCTTCATTTCACATAGCTGCTGATGCCTGGAACCAATTACCTGCTGACATAAGGACTTCCAGCAGTTTGCTCAAGTTTAAAGACTCGACAAGGCATTATACGAGCCCGGGGAGGCAATTACCCTCCGTCACAACTGTTGCTGTTTCATGTTCCCAGATAGCCTATCTAGAGCTGCTCAATTACATGTGCCTTTTGAAGCTTCGCTCCATCTCTCCGACTCAAACTTCCAGTTTTCTGAGCAGAAAACAGAGGATTCCTCATCTCTGTCTGTCTTCAACCGAGCGCAGTGGGAGACAGGGGGGGAGAGAAAGCGAGAGGGGGAGCGCAATCTTTCTCCAGTTGAGATGAGTTGCTCTTGTGATCAGTGTCCCTCTAAAGTGAGACTGCAACGCTGCATTTTCTCCTCAGATGGAAGCCAAGATAGGCAGATAATGAGGAGCCAGCCTTGCCAGTTACAGAGGATGCACTGTGTTTGGCTCAGGCAGAGACACTGAGACCATATGTATCTCTCTCACTTCTGACTGCAGTCCTCCCCACCACTGCTCATCCTGACTCCCCAACCACTATTGCAAAACAACTCTCTGTCTGGAACAGAAATAATGTCCCAAAATACGCAGTTTCTGCCAAATTGACTTCATTCTAATTTCATTCCATTTCTTTGCTGCACTTATCTCTGCTCCCTGCTCAGTCTTACTCTCTTTCCTCCAGTCCTCTCAATTGGTCTGCAGAGTCAGATCTGATTGTGTTTACAGAGTCCGGCCCTTCTCCGGATGTGTGCTGATTTGATTAATCCCAACGCCATCCATTATAAACTGTTGATAAACCGCTGGCTCTTATCAGCAAACACATTTTGTACCAAGGGTCTCCTAATGAAAGGTAAACTAGTTCTGCCTGAGAGAGAGAGGAAAAAAAAAAGAAGCTAGACAAGAGAGGATGGCTGAGATGACATGTTAATCAGAAATGCTTGGTTCCAACAACATTATTACATTTCTTTCCTCTGACAAGGACATTGGTTTAGGAATCCTTGCTGATTCTCCAATGTCAGCCTCCACGACTAAGTATGTTTATATTTTGTAGCACATTAGAGAAATGGCTGCTTTCAAAGCACAAGCTAGAGGTAATGCATTATACTTAGCATAATTAGCCCCTTATGTCATGCAACTGAGCTGTTCTTGATAGCTGGGCTTGGTGGTATGCGAGTTCTGTGACTCTGAGCCCCTGGTGTGTGTTTTATTTCTTACCCTGGAACAGAGAACTGCTGCCCACCACTTCACCGCTGTGTTGAGCTATGTGGTTATGCCTCGCCTTGCAGCTGTGCGACTATGCCTTTGAAAATCCTCCTTATTTCACTTTGGACCTATGAGGTCTGATATACTCCAAACAACCAAGGCTATCATCACAGACTGTCGGAGCTTATGGGACAAGCCTGGTTGTCATGGAGACCTAAACAGTTGGATTAGGGCTGGCCTTGTCGAAAAGACTACCACCACCATGCTTATAATCTCAGGTGGGCGTGGGACTTCCTCCTGACTGAACCAACACAGGAAAACAAAGGCCTTGGCAAGTGTACAAACAAGAATCCACTTTTTTGAGACAAAATCCCCCCAAAACTCCCGCCTGTTGCTTCTTGCTGCTATGTTTGGTTAAAGGACACTTTTCCAGTGATGCAGCTTTACAAATCTGAGGCATCAGAAAGCTCTGAAAGTCTTAACTTACAACTTAGCCATACCCAAATAAGATGGAGTTTTCACAACACACCTAAGTATACACAGAGTCACAGGAAAAGTGAGGTGAGACCTTTCACAAGAATGAACACAACTGATATTTTTGACAACACCAGAAGTGAGAGACTGAGGCAAATGAACGACCATGTGAGAAAGAGAGAGCGTTAAGAAAGCTTGAGAGGTGTAAGGTGTTAAAGAGCCCACAGTTCGCCCTTTGTCCAAACAGCATGTGCTGCAGGAGGGCAGGGCAGCCACTACTCCAGTAAAGTGCTGCTAATGGGATTATATGGAAGAGGAGAGGAGTCACTCTCTCTTGGCACGAAGGGATGGAGAGCAGGTTTGATTCCATTACCACAGAGGTGGCAACAACCTCGTCATTCACTGTACCAGTACAGATGTGAGCCTATTAGCCTGGTATGTTACATTATTGTGCAATATGAGTACCCTCTATCAGTATGGCGCCTCATGACAGACTCTAATACCAATGATATGTGCAATATTGTTATTTCCATATCCAGAGGAATTTGGACGACCTGGAAGAACCAGTACTTGTGTGTGTTTTTTTTGTTCATTTCTATTTTTCTACTGCTATTTCTCAAATGTTTGCACAATCTCTTTTGCTGCTGTAACACTGCAAATTTCCTCACTGTTGGATTTGGTTAAAGGCTCATCCTTTGTATTTCTGTACAATTTGGTTAAAAGATGAATATTCAAAAGGGTAAATTCACAGAACGAATGTGAAACCAGTAACAACAAACGTGCATTTTAGGAGCATAGCAAACAACCACACACCATAAAAAGCCTTTTTATTTGTCTTTAATTATTCGGTTAATTAGAACATGCCAGAAAATAGTGAAAAATACCCACGACATATTTCCAAAGCACAAGGTGACATCCTCAAATTGCTTGTTTTGACTGACCAACTGTCAAAAGCAGCAAACAAATTCATGTGCGGTTGTAAGAATCTTAATTTCTAAAAGCTAGAAGCAGCGCGTCAATGTCAATTTTTGCTTGATAAAAGCTCTGTATAGTGGGTATTGAGTGCAGACCGCCATTTAAACAAACAAGCCACTGTGATACCAATCACTTCAAAAAGACGATTCGTGAGTGAGACACTTTTTCAAACACCACACACACACACACACAGACACACACACACACACTGCCGCGTATTCCACTGCAAACACATGCACACGAGCAGCTGTCTAATTAAAAGGCAGTGCAGAGGGAAGGTGAGGAGGACCATGCACCAGTGTTTCCCTTAACGAGCTGGGCTCAGCAACAGGAGCTGGCTGGCAGCGAACAGAACCACACACTGGAGGGAGCGAGGTGCAGGGATGGGGGGGGAGAACAGAGTGGGAGGAGGGGGGGGACAGATAAAAGGCTACGGGAGAGATTGTGTTTGAAAGATGAGAGGAGAGAATGCTGGAGACATCCCCAGGGCGAGGATGTCTTTAGATCTGAATTCACCTGCAGAAATGCATTTCAACAAAAAAAGGAAACATCTCAACTGTAATAAACTCAGATGCAACAGACCAGGCAGTGATGCTCTCAAAGAAACCTGAACGGTGTTTTCTCTGGGCGCATGTTGTTGTCTGTGCATGCATGTGCAAAAAAAGAAAAAAACATGCGTGTAGGAATAAATGAGGAAGAAAAGGGGGGGGACTATACAGGAGGCATGCCGGTGATGTCAGTGTGAAGGCTGGGGGGGCGCGGGGATGGATATGATAAAATATTCAGCTGGTTTTATGGGTGTATACTCCATTCTCTTCCCTCGCTCGGTGTTTGCACACAGATATGGATCCTAAGGGAGCCACCATTAGATCAGCCAAATGACTGCTTCTCTGCCATATCAAAACCTTCTGCTTTTTTAAGCAGGCAAATGCTGTGCTCTGCCAAGCGAGGGCAGGTACAGCTGTGCCTGATTGCTCTCTTTCACACACACTTACGAGCAAACATGGACACACACATGCACACACATGCACACACAGTGGTGTTTCCATCACTTCAGAGGACATTACATTGAAATTGAATAATTTCCAGGAGACTTACCCTAACCCAAACCATACCCACTACTTTTCTAATCCAAACCTTTACCTAAACCCTAACCCAAGTCTTCATGCTAAAATGTAATCGTATACACTGTGACTGTGTGAACAGATTTTTGTCCCCATAACATGAGTAATACATGCACACACACACACACACAGAGCATTTATTAGTCCACGGTGGCTGATAAACTCAGCACAGTCCCAGTTGAATTCAACATTGCATCTACTGGAGCAAAACTGCAGACTCGCTTTTCTCGCTTTTCTTCACTTATCCACGTAAAGGCTGACCTATACTGGATTTTTGGGGCCAATGCTGATTTTTTGTGGAGTAAAACTATTTCAATATTGATATGTTTTACAATATAACTTACTGTGAAGACACCAATTGACTCCACACCATTATCTGCTCAGCTGTGACACTGCTACATGTGCTGCAGACAGTGATAAGTGATTGTAGCACATTGTAAACCATGAACAAATTTTGTGATGACACCATTTCTAAATTACAGTGAGAATTTTTGACTGCATCATGTTGTGTTAAAAAAAAAAAAAGTTTTATACAAGTGTTTATCAGACAACGTACACACAGAGATCCACATGGCTGTGACAGGTCAACTAATGCATCTGCACTCTATTTCCAGTTTTTAAACAGCTTATATAAAAGTTAAAACTGTCTTTTTCCTATAATTGCTTATCCATGAATGGCAGACAGCACCGTCTATGCTACTGTATATAGCCTTCTTAGAAAAGGCTGCTTATCAAAAAGGCTGTTTGTACGGCTCAGACGAAAACAAATATAGACACCATAATTTACCTGGTTGTTAACCAATTTCTTTAATCAATAATCAGAGTTAATCTGATCTATTAACGGTGATGAGATACCACTGGAGCCACTTGTTTTTCTATGACCTGTGTAACCTCCGGCTTGTAGATAAATGACGCCAGAGGGCCTGTAGCTTGATAATTCCTTTAGCCTTCGCAGAACACGTCCACAAAGGATTGATTGTCACTAAAGGTCAAGCTACGGGTAAAGGCGGCGGTTACAGCTACGACGCTGTCTGTCAGACTGTCTGCCACGGTCACACACTCACCTCACACAAGCACACACACTGTACTTTGAAAAACAAGCATATAGACACACTAATGTCCGTGTGGCGTCACGTGAAGCGAGCTAATGATGCTGACAAGCCACACTGCAGGCGATGCTTTTGCTAATGTTGAGGTGTGGACTGTCTGTGCAGTGGTGCCGGGTGGATCATTTGTGGTTACTGCAGATACCAAGTATACTTCCACTCACACATACAGAGACACAAAGCAGCGTATAATATATCAAATGTATCCCTGAGCTTTGCGGGTTGGGTCTGTGTGTGTGTGTGTGTGTGTTTTTTTGCATTTGCGTGCGAGAACATCTACCCTCTCGTATGTGTGTTTGTTTGCGGCTATATTGCGCAGGTTGGTGGCGAACAGACAGCCGAGAGGAAGCAACACAAGAGGCGCAGAATAAAATTGGACCTGACAGTCTCCATCGGTGTTGGTGGAAAATTTGACTGTTCCCTTTAAGTGGTGTGGGGGTTTGATATTTCAAGCTCCCTCTCTCTGACAATACTCTAGACAAAACAAGGTTTACAGAAGTGGCCAAATGTTAAGTGAGGAAAAGATAGATAGGGCAGCTTGGTAACTGAGCTTCCCAGCCCCCACAGCCCCTTCCTCAGAGTGCCTGTCCCTTGTGACAGGATGTCAGCATTGTTCAAATGCAAAAACAGTCCTCCTGCCTTCTGAAATAAACACGTGAATCTAAAGTCTGGTTGAGGAGGAAATTGAAGAGGTGGCACACAAGGGAAGCGGGGCACTGTGAATGAATCTTAATGTCCTCTAAATCAGAGCGGAGCCTTGAAGGGTTGCACGGCACTGGTGTTTATTTCTGTACTAAAGTCAAATCTCCACAGGCATAGCTGTGTGATGCCTGCTGGTGTAGGGAATCAATTCTTGAGAGACCTTGTGGTGACAGAAGGGGAAATCACAGTGGTGTTTGAAAGTCATTCCTGGAGGGGTTTAAGGTAAACATCAAGGTTTGCCACTTTGCAATGCCTCAAGCAAGGGACAACCGAGGGAGAGAGAGATGCATAATGCCGTATAGAGTAGATAATTTCGTCTTTAAACACTAATAGGGGTGGGGAGTAGTGGCACGGTGAATGGAAAACACTGTACTGATTCAAATCACGTGACTTGTTGGCAGCAAAAATCTTTTGCAACAGAGCAAAAATAAATAACTAAATAAATGACAGCAATCCAAAGTTAATGCAGGTGGGATAAGCAACACGCTAAGACTCTGAAGTTAGATTATGAGGGATGCAACATCTGATGATACGACATCATTTTCAAAGTCTATCCATTAAAAGCTAATTAGCTGTTGTTATGGTTTCCTGCTGGGTCTGAGGACACAGTGCCAAATATAGCATAGCTTGTAGGCCCCCACTTACATCTGAGAGCATTCAGCAGGATACCGGCCAGTCGATCCAAGGACGCAGGAGTTGAGGGTTATTCAAGGGCATTTTAGAGGCCTAGGGATGGGAGGCGGTGTCCCTGTCAGCCTACACAGCTGGAAAAATCAGGCTTGACGTACAGGACTGCATAGTTCAATCTTTTTAATGGTACACACACAAAAAAAATCCATTTACTTGGTGGCAGAGGAGGGTAGAGGAGAGGAGGGTAGAGGAGAGGAGAGGAGAGGAGAGGAGAGGAGAGGAGAGGAGAGGAGAGATAAGAGAACACAGGTTAAAGTCTGAGGACCCAGATCAATATGAGCTGGCCGGAGTTGTTGCCTGGAGCAGCCTGACACAATGAATGAAATGAAGAGTGACAACCAAATGTCCAGACTCTCAGCACCTCGCAGTTCTCTTTGAGAAGGGAGACGGAGCTTTTGTGCTTCTCTCCTCTAATCCATCGGCAACAGCAGTAACTCAAGCTTAATGGGCTTAGACCACGTAAGATTTCTGTGAAATAGAAGGACCACGCGTGGCTTCTTTCAGCTTCTTTGTTTTTAAGTGTGTTTTGCTTTTCTGATATGAAAAGGTGAGATTCACAAACTGACTGTGAATCTGAAGATGAATTGAACTGATATTGAAGAAATGTGCAGATAAGTGGGCTAAAACAAATGTTTGTATTAGAGCCCTATCAGTTTTATTGCCTGAAATTGGCCTATTACGAATACGTTGTATATATACTGGAGGACTTTAGTTTAACAGAACATAATACAGAAAGTGTTGCTTGAAGCAATTCAGATAAAGTGTCATCACATAATTTGTCAAGTATAGAGGCTCCAAATGCATTGTTTACAGTACTCTGCACTGTCGGCAGCACATGCAGCAGACTCGAGCGGTGTCTTCGTGGTAAGTTGTGAACTAATTTGTAAAAAATACACTGTTGTAAAGTTAATAAACAATAACCCTAATCATTCTTTCTTTTCAACAGAATTCAAACATGGTTTCCAAATTTTTTACTCCCTAAAATCTAAAATTGGTATCAGCGGATGCCCCAAAAACCCAGTTTCGGTCCCTTCTAGTTCTGGGCTCCTGAATAGCACTGCACATCTTCTGAATGACTTTGGTATGTTGTTTTTACAGTTCCTGGAAAACATGATAAACTTGTGGCTGCTCTCTGTGTTTTTCCTCAAATTCCAAGAAGATGATAATGAGTAAACAGGGTAAATGAGCCTTTAAAGACAACCATGGCAGCTTTTGTACTCTATCTGAGAAAAAGAAACATCCCATTTATAAAAAAATACTTGAACCTACACTGCGTGAGCCAAGATAATCAGTGATTTTTATATGAAGAGTGGATCAAGTGACTGTGTAAAAGGCCATTGTAGTGGGAAACAAAGCTTTTTTGGCCTTTATTGTTTTACAAATTCTGTTCTCATCAATCCTGTTTCCACCAGCAGCAGGCAGGTGCTGTCAATGAAAAAAAAAAAAAAACTACCTGCCCAGCAGGACAAATAAAGTTGGCAACTAGCCGACGAACAAACTGGAGAATCTAGCAGCTAATGAGCCACGCATTTTTTTATGGAACTAGTGGTGACCATGACGCAGAGAGCGAATACTGAACTTTCATTTGCCAGGTAGCTATACACACAAATGGATGCTGACATAGATCTGTGTCAGCTGGCTGTGCCTATAGGTTGCTGTTTGCTTACATGTTCACCATAAAAATTCATATATCAGATGTTTTGTGTTTTGAGCTTCTTCCATTGCCCTCTAGAGGCTCCAAAAACTAATTTTGAGTTGCTGAGCTTAAGTCAATAATGCATCACTAATGAAAGTTAAATGTGATTTAAAAAAATTAGAAAAGAAAAAGAAAACAGGAACATCGTGTGTGGGGGGAACAATCTTATTTTGCTTATAAGTTGCTCTCAACTCAAGACACAGTAGAAGTAATGTCATTTGTGCCCCACCAGCTGCTGCAGAATATATACTTGGGTTCCTCAGCACAATAAAGGAATGCCAACAGCTGTGAAAAAAAACACACAATCCCATCAAAACAACCTCTAACCTCTCATTTGTAAGTGAAATAGCCGGCTCAATCGTCCCTTATACTGAGTCTTGTCATCATGTTCTGAAGTGTTGGGCAAATAAATCCGCAAAGACGTGCAGTTAAGAGTGAAAAGACCTTGTTCTACCCCCAGTCCAGCACACAGACCATTTAAATCCCTTCCTCCCTCTGTGCTTTTATTCCCCAAATGTAATTACAAGCCTGGTGAGGGTGGCTACTGAGGCCTGGTCAGCCTGCAGAACACACCATCAACACCAACACTCGGTGGGATCAAAAGACGGTGCTATCCCTGCAAAGCACCTTCGCACCTCACTGCTCCACAGACTGTGGCTCCTCTGAGCTACACCAGACTAACCTCGTGCTTTCAGCACTGCTGGGCTCTTTGCTTTAGCTGCAGGTGGACAGAACTGGTTTGCCTGATAAAGACTAAAAAGAGGATTTTAGCAGTGGCCTGTATTACACGTCCATAAACGCATTATGCACATAAGCACACATACGCTCTGAAACATGTGCACACACGCTACCTCCCGCTGTGACAGAGATTTAAGACAATGAGGATTTTAAGCTCCCTTAGTGCAACATGATGGAAACCAAACCCCAGGAACATTCCTTTCCATGTCCCATACGAGACACATCTGCCTCCTGGAGGGACAGCATTTCTATTTCCAGCATGTGTGTGTGTGTGTGTGTGTGTGTGTGTGTAAAGGCAGACGGATCTAAATCAAAATCACCTAATTAGTTTCTTTAAGTCCACAGTTTCCCAGGACGGTACAGCAGAGCTCCACTGATGCCATTCATTTGAAGGTAATATGGACTACTGAGAATCAGGCAGACAGGAAAGAAAAAAGATGATGGCAGATGTGAGATCAAGGGCGTGCCAGGTTGCAGCGTGGGGTGTGGCGAGGATGAGACAGGAAGGGACGATCTGGAAATAATCGCTGCTTTTAAGGCATGTTTTCTGGGAGATGCTGGGCCACCTGCCAGTGATGCCTCCAGCTGTGAGCACACGCCACGGGACTCTGATTGACAGAGAGGGTAAATAGTTGCTAGCAGGGGCCCTGATTGTATCTTTCGCCTCTGGCAGAATAGGAGCCAGAGTGGAAGGGTGATTGGCTTTTGTTACAGCCCTTCAGCCACAAATTAAGTTGGCATCTCAGCCGAGTCACCAGAGATGCACCTTTGCTTAGAGCTGATTTCTGCTCCGACAACCCGCCTTGTGCCCACAAAACAAAACAAAAAAAACCCCACTAACACACAAACACACATCTGTCTGCACTACTTTAACATAAGCCTTCTGAGGGGAAAAAAAACAAAAAACACCAACACATCCTAATGGAGAAAGATACATGGAGGGAATTTCAAGGAAAAGGGGTGTTCAGGGAATAAGAAGGCAAGAGCTGGAAAGAGACAGAGAGCAGAGAAGGGAATATGTTTACCAAACACTCTGCAGGGACTGTGTTGGAATCTGAAGGCCTGATTTTTCTGGAATGCCAGTTGTGTTCAGGTCACGCAATGTAAGAAGGAGGATTTACCAGCGTAGGAGGAATACTTGGCTCCGCTAAATTCCCCCCACTGAGGACAAGCTGCTAAAAGGACTAAAAAGAAGGTGCTCCAGGTTGGGGGGGGGACTTTTGTATGCTGAGCAAGAAGTTGAGTGTCAGCTGACTCAAAGCAAATGCATAAGCAGCAGTCAAATTCCTCCAGTGGAGAGGAGGAATGGTAGGGGGAAAACACCAATGTGGCTTCAAACAAAGTGGATTTTCGTCTCTGTTAGATTGGCCACTTCACACTGGAGTGATGGAGCAATCACGGGCCACTTCAGCGCTGCCGTTCGGTGACAGGATGCAGGTTTCGCAGTCATAACATGTTCCTAACTGCTGCTTAACAAAGGCGAGCTGCTGAGGACACAAGAAAAAAAAAAAAGGGAGAAGGAAAGAGGCGGAAATGAAAAAGGAGGGGTGGGACGGAGGAGGGGGCTAGAAATACAGCTGAGCCAACACCAACAACTATTACATGACTCATCCCACATCTGCGGCAGCAAATGGCCTGGGCCTAAACGAAGGTGGACTGTAACCAGAGCCTCACACGAGTCCTCCGTGCTGTGCAGCCAATGGACAGGCAGCTATGTGGAAGACTAGACTGTTTACATAATGCTTCCCAAATACTACACCGCTCTTCGACCGATCAAATAAGACTCTGACGATGTTCTCTTTAAATTTTGTGTTATAAGCTAAACTATGGTGGTTTAATCAGACACCAATCCCAGAGCTGGGCAGCCATGTATGCTCGCTACACAAGTTGTTTAGGACACAGCCAATTACACAAAGGCTCTGCGTCCCCCTCATGTCAAAGCATGTGTCAGTGATTACAACCGTGATGATGATGTGGGAGGATGAACTACCCTTTTTGGTCATAAAAAGAGAAACGTGAGAATGAATTGCAGGAACAGCAAACTTGTGTCTTTTCCACTTCCAGGTTTCCTCTCACCAAACCAGAGTAATGTTACTTTGATGTGGCAGCTTACAGTGCATCACTCTCTAGGCTGTCTTGCTAACCTAGCTGGGCAGCTTTTGGTCCATCTGTATCCTGCTTGTTTGCAGCTTCCAGGGTTCTCTTTGCCTGACTCAAAGTGAGAGTGACATACAATTTATTGCATTCGATAAATACCAACGGGTAAGGTTTACAAAATAAGGTTTATAAAATGCAGCTCTGAAAAAAGGGAACTGTGTTGTATAAAGGCATGGTTTATGCACGTGCACAAAATGAAAGATGCGTTTTGCAGAAGCAACCTTGATGGAGACTATATATGGATTTACAATTACTGTTGATTAAGTACTGAATTTAACACGTTGATTAGCTGGGTATACTGGGCAATATGGATAGTAACCTTCAAACATTTAGTCATGCCACAGTTTAAATAGTAGGGATGCACAATATATTGGCGACCACATGGATATCGGCCGATATTAGTATTTTTTCCAATATATCGGTATCGGTCTGATGAACAAATTTAGCCAATGTGAAAAACTGATGATTTGTCTAACATTAGCACCTTTGTCTCTACATTTGACATCGCTGCTATTTCACAGATGTTTTTACTTCAATGGTCCTGGACTTGAACATTAAATATGTTAAAATATGTTAAAATATGTTTTCCTTTTGCTACGTAATAAAGAAGACTATGTGGTTTAATTTGGTATGGGCTTCTGTTGAATAGTTTTCACGTTCTCACATACTACCGTAAATTCCAGACTACAAGCCGCTACTTTTTTCACACACTTTGAACACTGTGGCTTAAACAATGATGTAGCTAATTTATGGATTTTTACAATTTTTATGAATTTACGAATGAGAGACTGAGGAAGTGTGTGACGAAGTAATTCTGAGGCTGTTCAGTTCCAACGCCGAAGAAGACGACTTTAGTGGTTTTAGTGCGCAGGAGAAAGATGAAGATAGCGATCAATAACTTTTCCTGGTAGGCGACTGTATTTTTTATTTTCTTAACCAGGCATGTTACAGGTCTGTACTGTACTGTTCAGAAAAAAGCATTTACAGTACGTATTTGTGTACTTTACTGGTATGTATTTATCTAAAAGTTTTTAAAAATCTTTCTATGTGAATATCTCATGTTACAACGTGGACACCTGCAGCTTACAGACAAGTGTGGCCTACATATGTACAAAATTTGCTTTCTTTTTAAAGTTAATGGGTGTGACTTATATTCAGGTGCACGCAATAGTCTGAAAATTATAATCATTTTTCGCCGTGAACAAAAATTGAAAATCGACATCGGTTGTCTGCGGTATCATAAATCTTAATATCGGATATCGGTATCGATCACAAATTTTTATATTGTGCATCACTAATAGCATTTTATATTTGAAAATGTAGGAAAAAAATCTGTGGGCTCTACTTGAAATGGCCCTGATGCAGCCTGTAAAATTAATAACACTATTGTTATGTACTTATTCTCAGAGCAACCGATGGAGCAAACTGTTATAAAGGAGAGACGATTGTAGTGGGACTCCTGAGGCGTCCTATGCGACTGTGTGGCAAATGGTTTATATGGCTCATGGGTCAGGTGGGAAAGCCCCTTAGAAGAATAAGGGCTCCAGGGAGGTTAAGGACCGGCTCTGACTGAACCAGACATAAAATCTTATTTGTTCAGTATCCATTGTTCAGTGTCTGTCTGACATTGCATTAGTGCACAGTCTGTATATATGGTATGCAATAAACAAGAAGAAAGCACACAAGAGACAAGCCAATACAAAACTCATCATCTTTTGGAACGTGAGATTCCTGCACAGCCCGGATGGTAACCATAAAACATTTTTCTCTTGTGCATCTCCTCCGAGCTGCAGTCATACACGTGCAAACACACAAACTGCACACACACATACAAAGACAACAGTGGAAAGGTCCCTTTTGTCTGCTCAACACTGATGAAAAGCTACCCACTGCGAACTTCAATCACATTCGAAAATGAGTTGGAGACATGCTGTAACCCCGACAGTGTCATTAAGCTTGTCAGTCAGTACCGTGGGGTGTGGGGAGGGGGAGACCGCCATCGGCCTTCTTCAGTGTGGTTTGTAGCCCTGAACTAGACCCGGAGGTACGGGGAGCCCCTCCTGTGCTGGATCTATGTCTGACACTTGCATAATGAAGCTATATGATTATGGATTCTGCTTTGTGTGTCCATAAACCCCCAAATGTCAAACAACCAGACAAAGGAATCATGCATATTCTAATGGTGCTCAGAGTAGATGATAACAAACACTATCATGTGAGAAATGATAGCTGAAATCCCATCATATATGTTCCCACGCAGTGAAACCCATGTGGTGAACGCACACAGCCACACACACACAGCCACACAAACACACACACACACACACACACACCCAGAAACACGCACAATACATAGAGCAAGATAAGCCTCCGCATGCTGTCAGAGGCTGGTGTGTGATTGGCCTCTGTGGAGCTACTGCTTCTCTCATCATTAACTCTTCAGAGGATCACACTACTCTAATCACGCTAAGCCTCTCTGAATGGTGATGAAGTCAGAAACGTGCCCATGCACATATTCACAGATGCCCAACTCATTTACGCGCACACGCACATGACGGCAAACACCTCCTTCATCTCCACAATCACAAAACATAACACACACACACAAACAGCTGTGTGCAGTCTGTAAAAGCAAGCCTGATACCAAACACAATATGAACCAATTATAGCCAATTTGCAGGCAAATTACAAAACTAAGAATCACTTCTATAGTCAAGGGCGTAATTTCCACTGAGTATGGGAACAACATGTCCTCCTCACTTTGCAACACTCTCTTTTTGCCGCCTGAATTTTTTGATTTTCAGTTTAATTAACTCCCTAAAACGTCTCAACAGTGTCATCTCACTGCCCAGCCGCCAGAATCCACTTCATCGCAATCTTTATCACCTCTCTGAGTCACCTTGAATTAATACCATGCACTCCTACCTGTGCGCTTAACAAGCAGCAGAGACTAATGGATGCAGTCTTTTTTTAACCCAGAGGTTTCTCTCTTGAGCAACATGTCTTATTACTGGAGGTCGTTGAGATTTTGTGCAGCCTGAGAGCATCGCTGCAGGCGCTAACCAGGGCTGAAAAAGCACCGCCACCTTGTGCATGTTGTTCAGATAAATAAAAATAAAAAATTAGACAAAAATAAAAACTGAGGTATGTTTTTATTTACAGGTAATAAGCTCCTGAAAATGAACACAACAATCATTAACCATCATGGTGCATTAATAGTCAAGTCTCATTCAAGGGAAGTAAACATGATTTATGTTGGGTTATGTCATTAATAATGCAGGCATTTACACAACATCTTATTTACTGCGATACTGAAATGTTAACCCGTATCTACAGACACTAATCCCCTGTCTGTGAATGTGTGTCTGTGTGTGTGTGTCAATGGCAACACAAGACAACCAGTCTAACCTGAGATGGTCACACCTTGCCACCAGCAAAAGCCAATGGCTGCAATTAAATCTGATGACAGCACCAGCAATAGCTACCAACTTCCAAAATTGAGTAAGGCTACGATGAAATGAACCCGAGCGAGCAGTGTTTACCTCTGGGCCCTCTACTGAATAGCTTACAACCTTGATTTCACTTGGACCCTTTCTATATTTAAGACGGCATTTTTTTCTGAGGTTGACGTGTTGCCAGTTAAGGCCTGTCTTGACTGTTATTTAGAGACCTGGACCGAGTGTGCTGCAAGGTCAAGTATAAGCAGAACCCGTAGGCCTCCATCCCTTCCTAAGATGGAGTACTTTCATTTCGCTCACTTGGGGCCTCGTATTTTCTCTCCATTTTATTGCTTTCTCTGAGGGCTTTCCACAAAGACACATTCCACCTCCTCATACAGACACAGGGCCCCGGTCCAAGAGACGAGGGGAAGGTCTGGATACTGTGCCACAAGGACAAGAATGCTGACACTGCTGTATAGGGACAAAAGCTAAAGATGAGAGCAGAGAGAGACAAAGTGAGAAAGAGAGCAAATCTCAGTGTATACGAGTTGTTATGAGGCTTGAGCCGAGCCAAACTTGAACAGCTATAATCCCCGTCTTTGGCGTGATGTCAGAGATTCTTGCAAAAGACCATTTCCTCACTCTGCAAAAATGCTGTCTCCTACATCCCAGTGTGTGCTGCAGCTATATATAATGCAAACATCAAACGCTTGTAGCTGCGCTGACCTCTCTCCCCCGTGGGAGACCCCGCGTTCCCCTCGTAATACAGAAACCATTCGCAAAAACACACATGGACAGGTCCAAAACTCCACCGCACCATCTGAATTTCACCTTATCTCTGAGGACAAGCTCATTTCTCCTTTACAGATGGCAGAGTGGTGAGGAGTTATCTGGTTCCTATCTTCAGCTTTACTTTAAAAGATCTTGGAAAGGCAAAGCACAGAAGGAGGGGGCATTTCTTCACAATGCATCCTGTTTCAGGGACAGGAGAAAAGGGAGGAAGAACAAATTATACTACGCTACAGGAATGAACTTATAGAAGCTCTGTTCTTGTGTTTAACACACACACACACACACACACACATATATATATACACACACCACTGGTGGATCCAAAGCAAACTAATTGCACATTCACTCTAAGATAAATCATCTCAGGAGTGATGAACACATTGCCCATTCATCCATTTAATAATTTATTGCTTACTTTTGAGTACATTTTTGGAAAATGTCAGAAGTCACTGAAAGAAACCCCATATACTTCTTTATTCAGACAGCTAACACAGCATTACCTTGCTGTACTTCTTAACCTACTGAACCCCAAGATGTTTCTGTTTTTTTTTGTGTGTGTTTTACTCACTGTGGGATCATTTTTCACTGCAATGTAAAATAGTATATTTTTTTTAAATAAAAAACATCACAGTCACGGCTAGAAGTAGAGAGAAATCCAAGTTTGTGCAGCATGACACAGTTACAAAGCCACAAGTCATACAAATTTGACAAAATGTGCAATTAAAATCTAATGTTTCCAAGTGCCCACAGGTGTTACCAATACTGGGAAATATGCTGAATCTACACTGTATAGAAAGTTTACAAGTTACATTTTTAATTTGTTTCCATACTTGCCTCCTATTTGCTCTGTGCATACACAACCTGCAGTTAATCTGAAAACAGTGTTTTTTGTCATGTTTCTGTTGGCAACAACCGAGTTAGTAATGGTGTCACAGTCGTGTTATGATGCCCAGAATATAGTTTTTTTTTTTTTTTTACATGATCTGGTGAGTGCAAGGTGGCGCAGTTGGTAGCACTGTTGCCTCGCAGCAAGAAGGTTGCCGGTTCGCGTCCCGGTGGGGGCACTGGAATCTTTCTGTGTGGAGTTTGCATGTTCTCCCCGTGCAGCGTGGGTTCTCTCCGGGTTCTCCGGCTTCCTCCCACACAGTCCAAAAACATGTTGAGGTTAATTAGTGATTGTAAATTGTCCGTAGGTGTGAATGTGAGTGTGCTTGGTTGTCTGTCTCTAAGTGTAGCCCTGTGATGGACTGGTGACCTGTCCAGGGTGTCCCCTGCCTTCGCCCTAAGTCGGCTGGGATAGGCTCCAGCCCCCCCGCAACCCTAATGAGGACTAAGCGGTGTATAGATAATGGATGGATGGATGGTTAGTGCACACAATTATTTTCTGGCAAATTTTCAAATGAGACATGTAACATATAGTGATTTTGATGAAAATATCACAACTTAAGGCTTAGATTTGAAAAGAAAAAAGAAAAAAGGCTTTGATAGCTTGGATAGTTTTCTGACAGGATGGTATATCACAGACAAGTAGGACAAGGACCATTGGAAAGTGGAAACTCTTACAGGTCTTCCTGTTTTTACAGTTTCTGGCTGTGATAAATGGTGTAATTTTGGCAGTTTTTCAAAGAAAACATACATTTCAAACCTGCCGGTTGGGGATTCACAGGGTTAAAACAGACAGTAGTAAGAAGACTGTCAAGAGTGCAGAAGAGGGGGCAACAAATGTATCCTCTGCTACACCACTCATCTTTATGTGTTTTGAGGCCTTAGTGTTTCACTGTGCAATCCCTCGACGAGTCTTATCTTTCATCTTTATGAGTGTCAGTGGTTTTATCAGGACACTGACAACTCCAGCTGATTGTTGCAGGTATTTGGATCTATGCATAAATCGACAATCACTTCCACAGTCGCACCGACTAATCAGAGCCAGTAATTGCTTCAATGAGTATGGCTGGGCCACCGCCCAGAGGAGACTGCTGGTCTACACCCCTGGCTGAGCCTAACCTCCGACCTCAACTCTTAATCACCAATTAGCATGCAGCGTTTTCCGCATATTGACGTAAGGAGAACGGTATCAGCTCAGAATGCCTATTAAATAGGCTGAATGCAAACAGCCCACAACATCAACAAAATCCAAAGTTAAATGCCCGCTGCAGAGGACGTCTTCTAAATGCAAATGTACACAGATCTGTTGATGCAAGCTAGTGTGTTGGTAGAGGGCAGTTGTGGAGGGAGATGCCTTGGATTTGTAGCTCTCCCCTGTCACAACAATGTCTTTTTACCCTGGAGCGGCTGACATGATTCATGAGCCAGAGGACTTGATGTGGTGTTGGTGTGCAGGCCAGATAAAATCCCCTCAGTCCACTAATATAGGTTTCTGTGTTGGGCTGTGCTTTACAAGTTACTGTAGCTAAGGAGCCATTTCACACTGCTGAGCTAGAAATAGGTCTTACTGTAGCTAAATCAGCCCAGTCCACCCCTCCCCAACCCTTGTCACTGTAGACAGTATTACACAGTACACACATAATTTTACACACACGTTCAATAAACACATACACACATTCCTGCTCTGCCTCTCTTTTTTTCCCTTTTCTCTCTCCCTTTTTTTTCCCTCTCCTTCCGTTCATAACTACCTCCAGGACCCCCTCTCTCTCCACGCACCCCCACCTTTTTCCAAGTACCTCTCTTTCCTTTGCTCCTTCTCCTTCATTAAAATGGACTTCCTAAAGCCTCCATTCGTCTTGCTGACAGCTCCACTATCGATCGAGCTGGAGAAAGGGATGCAGTTCCAGAGCTTTAAATGGCTCTCTGGCCAGCCTAGATGAGGGCTGGGCTGGACTAAGGCCGGAGGGTAGGAGGAGGAGGGAGTGCCAGGTTGAACTGGGAGGTCTGTCTTGAGTCTGGACCCTGGTGCATTTTTGGTCACCAGTGAAAAAAAACCCTCAGACTGCCCCGATGGCACTGATCAGACATTACATGAAAATGACTCACCAACTCTGTAATAAGGATTACGCTGATGCGATAAGATAATGAATTAATCACGCGGACTGAAAGCCAACACATTATCCAGCCTCTCTGGACCACTTGCAAGCTCTCCAGAAAGTGAGCACTACAGTGGGACCACTCAAAATACTGGCAAGTGGGAGTGGGGGTGTTTCAGTTGGCTACACTGACGTGCACTTCAATCAAAGCATGTGAACTAACGTTCCGCTGGCTGGCACCTTTAATCGGGCTCCATCCCTTATCGGTACCCATTATCTATAGAAGATGAGTTGGCACATTCTGTCTTCATCCCTCTTGCCATGTGACATCAAATCCCTCAGGAAAGATTAATGATGAGACATTTGGTTTTCGTAATGATTAAAATTTCTATGGCGCACTCAGTGTCCTGTGGCGCAGTGGAAACCCCAAGGAGCACGATGGATCCTCTCCTCCCTCTGATGAGCACTATCTATGTGTCTGTTGGCTGTCATCTATAATCATATAGTGCATCACAACAGCGTACCAGGACACAAAGGAGTCTCGTGTGACCATGTCACTCCTTATTTGTTATCTAATCTGTCCCTCTGTATTGCCATTGATTGGAGGAGCAAGAGAGAAAAAGATAGACAAGGTGTAATATTCAAGATAGATTACTCAACTTCCCAACTCTGAGCAGTTCAATCCTCACAAGGCACTGCAGTGTTTAGATTAAGGTCTTGTTAGAGCAGCATTACCAGCAGGGCTCGTGATGCTTGTGTATTGATGCTTTAATCAGTAAATCAAGGAGCCCGTATACCATTCAGCTTTGTAGAGTCAATTTAAAAAGCCAAGCCCATGATGGCAAATAATCCTTTAGCAGCAGATTGTGTCTGCTCTTTCTTAAGGCAACTCTCCTGCAAAATATGGTGACATGGTCTGCGATTCTGCAAAATGGAGAAAGAATAAGACAAACGGGGATCGAGAGGAGGAGGGGAAAAAAATCAGATGAAGAGAATGGGAAGGGTGGTATGTGGAATGGGTGAAATGGAAGAGGAGAGGAGAAAGGAAGTGGAGGTGATGCGGAAGGGTGGAGGAAAGGAGAAATAGAGCATGGGGCGCCGAGGAAGGAGAGAGGGAGGAGGCGGCAGAGAGCAGTAGTCGATACAGCGGCAGTCATTCATCTCTCTGACAGCCTTCCAAATGCTCCACTGGGGGAGACACAAAGCTGCGTCACCTCGAATGCAGCAAACGCACGGCGCAAACACACACGTTTGCATACATGTACATACACACACAGAGAATACACGTCTATGAACCTTGGCTCTGGTGCGCATGAACACAAAGAGCTCTACATTGTGGGTCAATAGCATGTTGTGTCGTTACATACAACATTACACTGCAAGCTGGACAACTCTCAACAGCAGGTCAAACCTAGACGGTGGAAAACCATCTCAGATTTGCCTCACATTTTACAATCCAACATTCTTCTGTGAAATGTGTTTAATATGGGTTTGCACTGAAATGTTCCAAGACAAACATGCTCATGAACAGGACATGACACGTGCACATGACGCTGGGATATGGGAACACAGATGTGTGCTCCCATTAATGCACACATACACACACGCAAACACATTCACACGATCCTCGTTCCCCAGTTCTGGTCACGGCCCATTGGCTGATGCCTCCCGTCCATCTCTCATGATTCATGGCTAAGCGAGCTGCTGTAAAGCAGTTCTGAACCAGTGGGCCGAGGAGAGCCTGTGTGTCATTAAGGCACAGCAGGCTGGACATGCTGGTAGACTCTGGCCGGCTCTGTGCCTCCGTCTAGCAAACAGGAGGTGAGGAAGCAGGTACTTCTGTATGTAGTAGTACTGCTCGCAGTGGTTTTAAGAGAAAAGTAATATCAACAGCTGAGTGCACTCACAAACTACCTTGCTTTATGAAGTGTGCACAGGGAGCAAGAAAAGTGTTGCCTTTTATTTAGCCGGACACCGATCTCTTCCTGCCCCCACCCGTCATTTAGGCTAAATTAGCCCCTCTAATCATCCCCAAATCCTCCTTCTTAATCAGCAAAGCAGTGGAGGCTAAAGAAAAGAGACAAGGGTGCCAAGTTCCCCCCTTCTGCCATCGTCTATTAGCACGGGCCCCTAGAAAGGCGGTGGAGGCACACGTCCATACACTAATGACTCCTTAATGATCCCCTCCTCTGCTAGAGTGCTGACAAACACTGACAAACCCTGACCCTGACAAGAGGAACACCCACACTTAGCCCTCAACCTCAGCCCTTATTTAGAGGCTCATCTCACAGCCCTCAGCCTCATTATACCAGCTGGGGTCCGGCAGGATCCATACAGCCCCCCAAACAAGCAGCAAGATAAACACCCGTGACGAAACAGTCCGTGTCACTTTCAGGGTGAGGGCCAGAGTTTGAGTAAATTCCTTGCGGCAGATGGAGTGAAAGAGAGAAAGAGCCTAGATAAATAAACCCAGAGTTGAAAAAGAGAATGGCGGTAGGAGACGGAGTAGAACTGCGGAGCCTATGGAAAAAAAAAAACATTGTTTGTATCCGTCTTACTTTTCCCTGATTGTGATTTCCATTTCAGTTCGGGGTTGGGGGAGTCAGCGGCGGAGACTCTTTTTAACATCACACAAGACATAATTACAGAGTGCACCGCTGCCAGGCCGCCTCAGTTTCTCCTAAATACTCACACCCCAAATTAGGGGTTACCTCCTTCTAGTTAAACCTACTATTTAAGAAGAAAACGTCACAGACAAACAGAGGGGACGAGAGAGCGAGCACAGAGAGGAATAACCTAGTTTAACAGCTTTGTTTCGCAATGACAGAGAAGGCCTTTGTTAAATATGGTTACTGGCAGGCCTTGGATAAAGCCAGGTGTGGAAACTGGGACAAAAACAAAAGTTGGAAAAGACACACGCAGCTAGAAAGACTAGCGAGAGAGTTTATGTTCTATCTGCAGTATATATGACAGCTGAAAATCTGCTTAGGATATTTCCAAAAGTCAGCGAGCTAAAGAAAAACACTAACTTCACGCTAGCCCATGACCTCACTGGTTTGGACCGCAGCTCCCAGTCCCAGTCGTGGATGACAGAGCACTCACTCTTTGAGCCTTTCCCCAGCTCGGCCTCCTTTTCTGTTTTGTTTTCTTTCTCTTTTTTTTTTCCCCCAATTCTTCTTCTTTAGAGAGTGTCCCGCTCAGATTCATAGTGATCTGTTAGTGTCTGCTGGTCAGCTACAGGAGAGAGGCCAAACTTTTTGCAAGACTTCTTTGCTGAGCTGTGCCATAAAGAGCCACAGAGATTTTTTTTCCCAGTTATTAAAGATGAAAAGACATTACATGCATGGTGTCTTTACTGATATAACAGGACCCTATACTGCTGCTTGATTTATAGAGAACACTCATCTGGGATTCCTGCTTTGTGTCTCTCTCCTTCCCTTCACAGACAGGCCACTGTTCTCCCTGTAGTACAGACTGGTAGCTGTTGGGTAAACTAAAGCTTTAAGTTACACTAATAATTGCTCTTCGTTGTGGTACAAAGCTCCTTTCAGACATGCACTCCTTTCCATGAATCTGACAACAACTTAGCGTGCCGGCTTCATGTCTGACTGAGCCCCCGGTTGTTTTTTTTCTACCAAAGTTGAAATGGCACTCTGACTAGGATGGACACAGTCACATTTCAGCAACACGGCACATTAACAGATGGACACACACAAACCGACGGCACTCTGAGCTGTGTGAGGTGATTTGGGGAGGATATTTTTTTTTCCACATTTCAGCACCAATATTTGTCCGAAAACATCACAGAGAGCACCAAAGACAGAACGCCTGCCAAAATCACAAAGCACCTTTCCCATTCACTCTGCTCTACAATTTCACATCTATTAGGCTACAAACGGAAATGTCGATAAAAATAAAACTTCACTGCGATGAAAAAATAAGACACTAGCAGGTCAGATTAATGAGACTCACCAATAATAAATCTGTTTTTGTTTTGTTTAACAGGAGCCAAAGTTAGGTTTTCTGTTGCCAGTTGTTTGTAGGATTTGTTTAGATAGCTGCAGCGTCAGATAGGATCCATATGCATGTCTCCAAAGAGATTTGTACATATATTACACACGTCATTAATTACTTGTAATTACAAATTATCCCTAACGTGGAAGAGGGATCAGTCTGGGTCAGGATGTAACAGCAGGTCACAATGTCATTCTTTTGAGTTGTCACACATGGAGTCACAGTCTATGAGCTGCAGGTAAATCATCTGTTGCTGTCCTCAGGTTGAAGTCTGAGTTCCAGCTCAGTGTCGGGATATCTTTGATTTTACTGTTGGTAAAGTATTTGGTAGAAAACTGTCACACATGTACAGAATTTTCAGTAATTAGGAAAATTATAGGCTATTAGTTATTTGGACAGTTTGATTAGGCTGCCATTAGTTTAGATTTAGTCTTTTGTATATTAGTGCATAATTAGGTATTGCACGATGTTTGATGTTCTGTCCAATCTCACGTGAATAACAAAGATCGCTGTGGTGGGTTTGCCTGAATGAAGTCATGAGGAGCATTAATGGAAAAGTGATGTATGTCTGAAAGACAGAATGCAATCACTTTAACAGATTGATGAAGGCAGCAATGTATCCCACATATAAAAAGGGGCTTAACTATCAGTATTACATACATCACACCCACCTTCATGGGATAAAGAGATAACCACCAGTAGTGCATCTTATTTTCTGCGATTTTCCAGTGGGTATAACATCAAAGTCACTTTGTTTGAAGGCCAAACTACAAGTCAACAAACCCAAATGTAACAGAAAGTCATAATTCTTCACTGCACACGGAAGTGTGTCCCTTAAGTTGAATTTTACCTTTGCTTCTCTTTTCTTTTTTCATAACTTCCATGATCACAGAGCTACTTGACTGGTCTTTAATGATGTCACCACATGCCCAGATGTCAGCAATTAACTTGATGACTACAATCTTATTATAATCCGTCAGCATAACAGCTTAAAAACTACAAAAACAAGATTTCCAATAAAATAAATTTGCTTTTAAAAGCGGAATTATTAGCTGATGCTGGAGAGCTCTGCCATAAATTCTACTTTATGAAGCTTCCACGTTTTCAGTTTTTGTTGGTGTTGTAAAAAAGGTTATGATTCTACTTTCTGTTTATTATTGAGGTCATAGTGAGTGGTGTTCTGGACTGCACTGCATATATGTGTGTGTGTTTGAGGGTGTCATTTTACTCTGAAGTTAAAGCATTGCACAAAAACAAATTAGATTTAAAAAAAAAAAAAAAACAGGAATTATACAATCCTAAATTTTGAATTGAATCTAACTTGTGGCATTCTTTCTACAATGAAAACAAAACACTGTTTGGAAAGTTTGTTCCAACAGTGTTGCCAAAGTTCCCACAAAACTCAATGGGATTTAAGTCTGACTGGAAAAGCCTACCATCTAGCAGTTTTCCTTTTAGGTTTGGGGTCATTATCGTGCTGTAGTATAAACTCCTGACCAACCCTTCTGTTTCTGCCTTTTTCTCACCATTCTGACAGTTATATACAGCAGCATTTCCTACAGTACAGTATTGTTCTACGGCATTAGAGGGTTTAGGAACTGTTTGTTTTAACATGGCCTTTTTACAGAAGGTTTGTAAGCAATCACCAAAAGTTAGGGCATCTGCAGGAATTGTTTGCTTTAACTTTCAAGGCTAAATTTAGGTCCATTGTATTGCATTAAATTCCACTGTAGAAAAGCTTTAAGATTTTGATCCCTGAAAAAGGCCTGTTTTGTATGTATCTTGTTTTGTACACCTCAGTTTACTGCTTACCTTTTTACCGTTTAAGGTTATTCCCCAGACCTGTACTGCTTACACACTCAAGAGAACTGTATTAACTTCATAGCATTCATTCAAATGTGTCTGTTATCATCTTCCAAGCTTTCTACTCCCATGATCAAAACCTTAAGCTTAATAGAATCAAAACCCACATCCAACGTCATATCAAAGCCACATGGTCCACCAGGTCCTTTTAAAACATCAAACATTTCACGATACATATATAATTTAATTAAAGTCTCCAGCAAATTCTCTGAAACTGCAACTGCACTGTCAAGTTGTTTCAATTCACAAATGGTACAAATTCTTAAGGATCACACAGTTTTTTTTTGAATCGGTGCTACTTTTCCTGCTCGAGTGTCTCCTCAGCCCTCACGGACTGTAGGCAGCGCACTGGAAATCCAGTCAGAAACAACATCCTGTCCCTGGGCCTCTAGGAAGTGACCTCAGCTTCAGAAAGGCCAGATAAAAAGTCCACATCAGAAACAAAAACATCAGGCTGGCTGTAATGAGCTATCCGCCAGGCTCCAGTGTGTTCTGAGGGAGACCAGGTGGTGTGACACACATATGAATCTGATTAGGGGGCCTTCAGATCAACAAGAGGAGACAGAGGGCAGTGGGGTGGGCTGTACAGGGCCAATCAGGACGTTTGTGTATGAGGCAACCATTAGTGGTGTTCAGTGACCTCCATCAGGCCCAGGAACGCTCATGTACTCCTGAGTGGTCAATTTGCAATTTGTGTGTTAAGTACAGAGGTGAGGTTTGGGCATTGTTTTCATGTAAGAAGCAACATGTGAGCAGCCTCAGTGGCTAATATTCCGACATACTCATGCTACTCCCATAGACTGTATAAAAGATGGACGTAGCAACTGGCCCTGAAAAATGAAGCCAACCCGGAAGTGTCAAAAACCTGCAATATCACTGTGTCCACCCTGGCTCCCATAGACTTGAATTGGAAAAGAAGTGATCACAGATCACGAAATACCGCATTCCTACAGCTCAGGATTTTTTTTCTTATTAGTTTTCATTGTCAAGCCCAGAGATCAGGTGGCCAATCTGAAAATAAATCAATACAGAATTTTTTAAAAATCGTCAAAATTTTGCGGGGCAAGGGGCGTGGCTGGCTTGATTGAGGGTCAGCAGCGACGAAGCAGACGAAGCGAGCAGAAGGCGGTAAATGTGGGCAGGCAGAGAGGGCCTGCCTCTCAATCCGTCTGACCAATCGCTGCTCCTATGGCTCCGCCCCCCTCCGACAATTTTTGCGTCATTGGCTCCAAAAATCCAAGACGTCAACCAGGAAGTAGCAAAACCCTGGCTTAATTTTCTCTGTGCAGAAACCAATGAGTGATGTCACGGCAGCTACGTCCATCTTTTATACAGTCTATGGCTACTCCACAAGGTTTAACCTTCTGAACCCCGAAACCCTCTGGAAGGTTTGAAATACATGTCATGTTTTAGAAATCTAAAGCAAAGTTGCACGACTTATCATAGGAAGAAACTGTACAAACAGGAAGAATTGCTAGATATGCAAAATTCAGACACATAATCATATGTGACTATTGGATTTATCGGGGAAAACAATCAAATCTAAGCTTGAAATTACAAAGTTAAAACAAAATCAATTTATATATATATATTTTTAAATGTCAAATGTAAGTCACTTGGTTTTACCACTTTGCATATTTAAAAAAACAAAAACAAAAAAACTAAATTAAAACCTGGTCTCATTGGCACAACTGAGGATCAATGAGCGACTCTGCTTGGACCAACAGTCACAAGACAAAAAATTCAGAGACTTTAAGCTGAACTATAGGTTATGTTTATACAGATAGGAGACAAGTATAAACCCAAATTTTAAATATTAAAGTATATATAGCATGCAGAGTCACCAGACAAGTTGATTCTATTTTTTCCCTCATTTTTGTATCATGAATAATCTAAGAAATTCAACTTTTGTTTTTGTCTTTTCTATGATTCATGGCATTATAACTTTGTTATACTGCCCTAAAAAAAAAAGATGAGTTCTCTCTACTTCTAGCCATGGTTGTACTGTTTCAATAGCGGTGCAGGAATTTTTATTGCAGTAAAAAAATAAGCCCACAGTGAGTTGGGGTTCAGGGGGTTAAATGCTGCTATGTGGAGAAAAACTCATAGTCTCTACATTGAATGTAATACGGGGCATAGAGCACACACGCTCGCACACATACACGAAAGTTATAGCATTTAATTAGACATTTGGTCAGTCAGTTGCTGCCACAGCCAACTACTCACAGGAAAGTCAAACCCTCAGACTAGACACTGAGGACACCGCATGTGTCCTCTATGTCTCTCACCCATCTCTCTCTCTACCCTCATTAAAAGACAGAGGTTTTTGGCACTCGTGTCTGTCGACTCATAATCATACTTCTGTACTGCAAATATCCCGAAACCGCACAAGTGAGAGATGTCAAGGGCACTCCTGGCCTCATTCCTCAACAGTTTCATCCTAGTGCATTGTGCTGCATTTGACTGGACTGTTTAAATGTCTCCTGATATCGGGCAACACAAACAAGCAGACCTGCCGGCCTGGTGGAGAGGATAAGGAATGAAGGGGAAACAGAGGCCATTCTTCTCCTTGTGTGACGGGAATTGTGTTGGAACAAGCACCTGTCACCCCCAAACAATGACCACAGAGGTCGGGCAGCGAGACAGAGACAAGTAGGAGAAGGAGTGAGGAGAAAGAGGATACCAAACAGGTAAAAAAAAAAAAAAAAAAGAAAATGGATCAGTTTGTCTAACTCACTTCCCCTTCTCGCTCTTCCTTCCTCTCTGCCTCAAACAATTTAATCTCTGCAAATTGCATTCCAAAAACAGGCACATGTTACAAAGCCGGGGTCTTACTGCTTCATACAAACAGCTGCATATCATCTGCATAAATGGTTTGCATTGATAATAAGGTGAACCAGCTGCTGAGGCTATCCTATTGGCCTTTACCTTCAACCGCCACATTCCTTTTCCTCCCCCATCACCTTCATCTGTTCCCTGCACCAACTTGACATCTACTTTTTTAAATAGACAAAGAGCAGCAGCATCTCAGTGTCCTTCAGACTCCTTCACATACCCTCTATACAGCCAGAAAAAAAAGGAATGCTGGGCACAGCACAATCCCACACATACAACATGAAAAGAGACTCAGAAAGAGAGAGGAAAAAAAACAAACTTTGTAACCTCAATTCATTGTCCTCTGCAATGACAGTCAGCCCGCTCTGTCGGTTTCAACCGTGAATCACTCCGAATGTGTGCGCCTTACCTCTCTGTCCTTTAACTTCATGGCCAGAACCAGCTGGTTGCGATGGTTGGTCAGCGCTTCACGGTAATTCCCCTTGGAGAAGAATGCCGAGCCCAGATTTCCATGAGCACGGCATTCCCCTGTTTGGTCACCTGGAGAAGAAAAAAGAAAAAAAAAAAAACCCAGAAGAGATGAGAATAGAAACGTATAGAGCTAACACATAATATTTACAGCACAGTCTGCAGGATTACAAACCAACTGGTGTTTATTTCACATCATCCCGCTGCCACTCTTGAACAGTGATGTGATGAACCACATCTATGCCACTGACATGCCACTGCACCCTTAAAAGGGAAAGTGGCCGTTATAAGTTCTCCACAGTAGAGCGGCTTCCCTGACAGCTGGTAGTGTTGATCTCAATGCTCCAGAGGGTGAGAGGGGAAAGCCTTATTATTTCTGCCTGACAGAGAGGCCCCACAGACAGGGCCAAAGTAAAGCGCAAGTCTCTGTGCTCCACCTGAGAACCGCAGCTCCTTATCTCCAGCTGCTCTGCCCAGTCATGTGTCAAAATGTGTGGGGGTGAAAAGAGTGGAGCCAGTCTGTGCTACTCTCTGTTTCCATTTTTTTTTTTTCCCAATCTTACCTTCCTAAGTTTTTCCCATCCTCAACTGTATTTCTTTGAAATTGTCTCCCCTCTTCCGATTTTAATCCCAATACAGCAAATCTATACTTACAGTCAGCAGCATCTATTTCTAAGCAAAGAAATTAGCGTCAACTTCTCGCATTGTTGAATAATCGTCAATGATCGTGCATGACACAAAGGGAAAAACAACGAAAAACTATACTGGAATTCATTAAGAAACACAAGGACAAGGGTCTACAGCTGCACTAGTTGCTATGTGGCCGCACAGAACCAGACCTGTCTGGAGGACGGTCTGTACGTACCCATTATCATTCTGCTATAAGGAAGAAAATGGTCTTAAAATGAAACCGTGTGACAGCTTCAGAGAGAAAGATTACTGTTAGATGGAGCTGTTAACATATCATAGACATGTGAAATGTGATGTGGACGCACATTTCCTTTCATGATTCATCAGAGGCCGAAAACGATGGAAACCGCTGATTTAATTTGCAATAATGGGTTCTATTGTAAAAGCGTGTTGTACTATCTATAGTGTAACAATTTCATGTTAAAAGTAACTACAAGACGCCCCTATAGCTCATGTAGTTGAGCGGGCGACCCATGAACAGCGGCTATCGTTCCCTGAAGCAGCGTTCGTGGGTTCAACTCCTGCTCACGACTCTTTGCTGCAGGTCTTTCCCCATTCTTCTCCCCTCTTTCCTGTCTATCTCTACTGCTCTAAATAAAGGCAAAAAGCCCCAAAAATATATTGAAAAAGTAACCATAGCTGCCAAATAAATGTACTAGAGTAGAAAGGACAATATTTCCTTCTGAAATGTATTGAAGTAGAAGTATAGTCGCATAAAATTGAAATAAAGTACAAGTAGCTTACCTCTAAATGATACTGAAGTACAGTACTTAAATAAATGTACTTAGTTACTTTCCACCATTGAAAATGCACAGAGGAAATGAGAGCCGTACACCCACAGTCTACACTGGGGTGTTGGACTTGCTGCTACTTTAGGCACAGTGGTGCTTTTATTGAGCTAAATGCTACCATTAGTATGTTATGTTACTTGAACTGATAATGTTAATATGCTGGCATTTATCAGACAAAATATTTACAATTGTCAGTTGAATGTCAGCAACCTAACCTTTGCAAGATACGTTCTAAACATTAAGTATAATTACAGCTAATGGAAATGTCATTGGTTTGTAGGCATTTGGTCAAAAACCAAAATGACAGACAACTTATATCACACTTTGACCTGTTATTTGGCACTGGAGGAAAAGTCAGGCAACAACCTTCATCATACAAAATCTAATGAAAATCATTCCAATAGATTTTTTTAGGATATTTAATTGATCACTGGCTAAAATTAATCCAAATGATTTCCCACACATTAGTTTACAAATGATAAAATATTCAAACGTTTCCAAACGTTATCTTCTGAAAATCTAATAATCCTCGTGACCCGACAGAAGATAAAGAAGTGTGTAGAAAATGGATTGATGGATTGTTGAATCCAGTACGTCATTCTGTTATTTGGCATTGATAATTGACTCTGGGACCCAACTGTATGTGAATCCATCCATCCATTATCTATACACCGCTTAATCCTCACTGGGGCCGCTGGGGGTTGGAGCCTATCCCAGCTGACTCAGGGTGAAGGCAGGGGACACCCTGGACAGGTCACCAGTCTATCACAGGGCTACACTTAGAGACAGACAACCAAGCACACTCACATTCACACCTACGGACAATTTAGAATCACCAATTAACCTCAACATGTTTTTGGACTGTGGGAGGAAGCCGGAGAACCTGGAGAGAACCCACGCTGCACAAGTAGAACATGCAAACTGCACATAGAAAGCAGCCCTGTGATTAAACAGTTACTTAAAAAACGAATCAACACATTAATAGATAATTGAGTAATAGAAGTTGAAGCTATATTATTATTCCCTCCTCCCCAGGCAGGGGGTCTTACCTAAGGTCTTGGCCACCTCTAAGTCCTGCTGCATGTAGCTGGTGCTCTTCTCTGTGTTGCCCAGGGACCAGTGGGCGCTGCTGAGGGCCGAGAAGACGGAGCCGCGTAGCTTGAGGCTGCATGTGCCGATCTTCAAAGCGGCTTCCAGCACCACAACAGAGGCGGTGTGGTGGCTTGCTGTCAGCAGCTCCTGGCCAATCACAGACACCACCACAAACGGACTTTTGTCCAGCTTCATCTTTTGCAGCTGCTGATAGGTGGGCTCGAGAGAATCTGTGCAGGAAGGACATGAGTAAGACTGAGATTAGAAACAGACTGCGAAATATGCCAAAACATAACTTTGTGCTGACACAGTGACTGACAGCAACACATGACACTGATTGCGGTAACGGCGTTTACCAACTCTGACAAAGGTGACTGCTGTCTGAATTCAGATTCTACTTTTCTCCAGTAATGGTTGTGTTTTGTCTGCCTCGATAAGCATAGCCTGTAGCCTGACTGAGTGACGGCTTTCACCGACAATTTAACAATAACTCAATATAGGAGCCATTTTTCTGTTCTTCCACTCTGACTGGGGTAATCTCAGACATTTTCCAACTGCGCTGCATAAAAATGGCACAAGTTTAGACCATTGTGGGCAACTGGCTTTACAAACCACAGAGCGAAATTATATTTCTGCCTTTTCTTTCAGGCGATAACGGCTGTGTGAGAGAGAAAAGACCGATGAGAAGGTTTAGCGATAGAGTTTAAAGAGTGACGGGGAAATGAATGCAGCTAATGCACAACAGTAGCGGCGGCGGAGGAATGCAGAGCAAAGGAGACACGCAAGGTGACCTCTGAAGAGGCTGAAAATGCACACAATGACATAAATCAATGGTGGGCCGCGTGGGATTCGGGATCCACAGCCCCTCCAGATTACAAAGCCCTCTGGCAGACACCAGCATCGAACCACATGAAGGAGGGGGCAAGGAAGGCATGCCCAAGTATATGTGTGTCTTTGAGTCTATTGATGCATTTGTGTGCCTTTGTGTATATACTTGAATTCCTGTATAGGATTGTATCTGGGGAATGAGTAATTGTCCTGGCCCTGTGTTTGCAAATATTTTGGGGGGGGATTTGCTATTAATTAGGTCAAATCACTTTACAGAAGCTTGCATGGTGCTGCTGCGCCTGTGTGGTCTCATGTGTAGCCTACATTTTATCAAAAGGCCCAGGCTTTCATAAAGTGTTTCATCTGTTTAGACAAACATTTAGGCACAACAAGTACACAGTCACAATATCTGAACAAACTCAATATTTCTTGGAAAGCCACACACACACACACACACACACACACACACACACATAATGTGAGATGCATCCTCACAAAAGCACTCAAAAGCATAACTGATGACGCTCTTTCAAGAGCATCGCTTCTGTTCCAGCACTTGGCAGAATGTCGTGCATATGGAGACAGTGCGTGCATATAATATCCATTCATAGCTTGTAATTGCCTTCAGAGTGACACCGAGAGCTGAGTCATAAATCAAACACTGAGAGAATGCTTTTTTAAAAAGGTGTCATGACTGCCGCACTCGTAAACAGGTAGTTATGACAACACCGGGGTGCGTTGTTTCACACACATACACGAGCGCGCGAGCAAACGCTGGTGCCAGTTTTTATGGAGCCTTGTATCGAGATGTGAAGCAAGAATTACAGCCTCCGTCTCATTGACATGCACACAGGTAACAACAGAAAGTCATAACAGTCATTTCACCGCCAACTTTCTTCTCTCATGCCTTCTTAGAAAAGCCTTTTTTTAATATTACTGTTGCAGCCAGTGCCACACCTTGTTGCAGTGACTGTGTAGCTGCAGAAATACATATCCCAAATGTATTCTGCCTTCCCTTTCATGTGAATAAAGACACAAGTCATGAACTCATTCTCTTGTATTTGACTGGAGAGGATATGAAATACTGTAAAACTTTAAATATGTTTTTAAATGTTAATCATTGTTTTTATGTGAGCAGCTACTACCATATAATATCCATCATCTGCCACCCTATTCAGTTACAAATAACAAATTAAATTCCATAACCAGCTGGATTTAATGTGTTCATTTGTGGTTATGAAAAGACAAACACAGGAGATGGAACAAATCCCATGAAAAACCAAACAGTTTTCCCCATCTTGCCTGTGGCACTTAGCACAAAGTCTGCTGGTTTCTACTAAAGATATAAACCTCATGTAAAAACAGATCAGGAATATATACTTACATAAACAAAAAAGCTCCTGTGTGGATACCTGTGCACTGCTGTTTTCAGCAAAGATTACTCAAACAGGCTTTTAACATTGTTTTGGTGTGCTAGAGAACATTTACCGCAGCAGGACGGTGCATGTGAGATTGATTTAAAGTAAACTACAGTACCAATGTTCTTTGTAATGAAGGAAAATGCCACCCAGTGCGGCGGCTCACTGATGTGTTTTTCTAGTTATGCAACTGAAGAATAGGGCCAGGATTATTTTCATTTTTGATTAGGGCCAAACGATTTCTCTGAAAGATATTGCAACTACCATTTGATTTGTAATAGAATATTTTAGAGGTATGCTTCAATTCAATATTCACTGTATAATTTAAAATGTGGTCAGGCATTAGCACATGAAATACTGCATAACATACATCCTACACTGCAGCAATATATGCTAATTGCATTGTTTCAAATCGTGAGTTGGATTTCAAACTTTTGCCACTTGATCTGTTGACTATTTTCTTGATTAACTTGTTTGGTATATAAAGTATCAGAGAATGGAGAAAAATCAGTGCTTCCAAACGTCTTGATTTGTCCACAACCCAAAGACAATCAAGTTACTGCTGACGCAGAGTAAAAGAAAACCTGTAAATATTCAAATTAAAGACTCTTCTTCCACACAAAATGGACCAATCGTATGCGGCCGACTTTGGTAAAGAGAAGCAAGTTGTTGTAATAGAGATCCATGAAGAAAATGAACATTTATTACTGCCAATGATGCAAGAGAGGAATGCTGTAAACTGTTAACCATGCATGTAAGTTAATATCTTCATTTTACCCCTCAGTGGACTCTTAGCACCTGCTGCTTGTTTCTAACGTGACAGCTGCATGACGGCTCACTTACACTGTAAACTTCATACATTTAAACATGAGCACATTAAGCCCAACACTGTTGTATATAATGATGGATATGTAGAAACGAACAAATGTAAAAAATGTTTGTGACTGAATATTCTCAGTGATGAATACCAATAGGCTAATCAAATTTCTAACATGTGTAATTCCAACTGTGTAAAATGGAATTGGAAGTAAATCAGAATCATGCATTAGAAGATATTTATGCATTTTCTGCATTGCCAACTGAATGCATGTAGGCAACACAACAAATACAGTTTGTTAATGCGTGGTGTTGTTCAGTGGGATTATTAACATATAGTTCAACAGGTTCGCAGATATAATGTATTCCCTCAGCTGAGAATCTATCACTCACAGACAATTTTAAGGAGCACAATTAGTGAAACGTTGATGTTTCTTAGAATCGATTTTAATCCCCAACTCTGAGCAGAACATCCTCCGGTGCAGGTTAGCTGCAGAGCATCAGTTACCATGGAGATCTAACCAGGTTAAAAGAGAGCCACCTTTGTGACATTGAAAAATCTGGCTTTGGGCTCAACATACCTCGCTAACCCATTAATCTTGCTTCGTAGTACACCCCTCCGCTGTCAGGTTAAGTTACATAACAGCCCCTGTGGTGCTCGTAGTGTTTAAGAATCAAAGGCACTTTGCTCAAAGGCACCTCAGCAGGACAGATTCTAATGAAGACAGTGCCCAGATTCTGTAGTTAAAGGACAATCTTTTAACAGCGAGTAATCCCGCCTGGGTCAATAGCTGCTGCGCTGTGAAGCAATTTCGTCTATGGTTTATCTGGAGGGATCTTCAAGTGAGAAGCACTTTTTAGTTAGCATATGTGAAAAACAATACAATAATTAAAGCTAATTGACCCGTTGGACTCTCTCCATCCCAAAGCAGCTAAATGAGGAGCAGAACTAAAGCAGGATGAACAGTAAGAATATTACCCATGTGACTGCATATATACTAAAACAAAGAGTCGGATATATGAAAATGTGAAAAGCTGATTTCCCACAGCTCGTTCAATAACACAGATGGACAATCCTGATACCGGAGGAAGAACTGTTACCAGAATGATTGGATGGAGACAGACGTACAGTAAGGAGAGGGAGGTGAGGCTGCACTAGTGAACACTTGTGTGGCAAGCCTTTGCTGAGGACTGAATTGTACATGACACAGAATTATAAAAAGAAGAATTAAACATACAATATTAAATTTTACTTTGGATACCAGGCACGCTTTGATGAATTCACTACCCACTGAGTCCTCAATGACATACATGCCTTCATATAATTCTCTGAGGTTCGTTAGCTGTCTTCTTTTGTCCTAATTTATTTATTTGCTCCGTTTGATATGCATGTCATCAGCGGGATCTCTTCAGCCGGTGGCAAGAAATAAACTTAACAACGCTTTGAAAAGAAAAAAAAAATCACAATGTGTCGAGATGTCTGTTGTTAGATAAATGACTGAGATAAGTGAGCACCGCAATCACAGCTAGATACAATCAGCTCTTTCTTGGCAGCAGGGCAGCTACACAGAAGGAAAAACTGCCGTGTGTACAGAACATATACTAGAAAAGATTTAAGTGTAATTGCGAAAGGATTACAACTTTCGAGTGTAATAAGAATGTTTTTCAAACCCAAAACAAGCCAGCAGACAGCCAAATAAGAACAATAATTTAAAGACCGCTCACACTCGAACATTTTTTACCTTGTTAACATGTCCATATGGTGCTTTTTATATGCTGGAAGATATATCATAAGCAAAATAAGCAGCTGGCAACATGGCTGAGCGTTTCTGCCTTCAGACTGCAGTGTAACTATGGCTTCAAACTAAAGGAACCAATGCTGTCAACTTGCAATGCAGGACTTTCCTTATCGTTATTCTTCCTCAGAATCAGTTTTCAGTTCAAATGTGTATAGCGGAATTCCTCCAATTTTACAACTTGAAATTGAGATGCAGCGAGCAGTGTCAGGAAGGGCGGACAAAGAGGCAGGGGCTGATCTGCATATTCTAACGGAAGCAACAGTGTGAAGTTACATCTAAGCCATTTTAAAGCAAGAGGGCAATATTTTCATGAAGAAAAAAAAATCCAAATCTGTAACTTTGATACACAGATGAGTTTTTGGAGGTTTAATCAATGAGCGGAGAGGGACTTTAATGTGTATATAGGCTTTGACGGGATCAACAAACCTTAAATGCGGTTCAAAGTGAAGCCACTTCTTCAAGGTGTTATGATAAATTCTCTTGAACTCAGATTAAATTGGCAGGAGAGCTAATCAACAAACTGAATCCTGGGATGCTACGTGGCCGATAAACACGGCAGGCAGGAACATGGCGCTCTTCCGCCTTGAAGGAGAGAAAGTGACGCTCGCCTACCTTTCACTTATCGGGGGACTTTGGCTGAGTAACACTGATTATCCTCCCTGTTTGCTGGCGTAACATTGATTACCGTCTCCCGGTGCCAGGAGCCCCTCTGAGAGGATCATTGCTCTTAATCCTTTGACCTAGCTACCTCTCCTCAACACACCTTGGATTAGGTCCTCCGGTGGCTGCCTGGCACTCAGGGAAATAGGGTAAACAATTAAGAGATTAAGTGGCTTGGGCTAAATGTTGGTCTTCCCCTACTGAGAGGACCCATTCTGGTCCATAATGCGCTGGTCTGGGCTCACTCCCAAACCCTTTTCTTGTTTTGGTTCCAATGACAGGCTTATATGCTCACTGTCACTAAGATGGGCTCTCCATCCTTTACTCTCTTTGCAATATATTTCTTTTTTTTTTTCTCCTTTGCATTCGCACACAAACACTCAGAAGAGCACTGTATTCAATGAAAGAAAAAACTGATTCCTCACAGAACAAAGCCCTTCAGAGCTACTGATCTCATTGCACAGTTCAGTAATTTCTGGATTATAAAACAAGGCCACATTTATTCAGAGGCGCAGTTTCAGCATAGTTTGGCAAAGAGGTGATGACAAAGCAAGACTGCAGGATGACTCAGTCTATGTTGGCAGTCTGTGCCATCCAGTTCTGAAGCATATTAAATCCTCCGCAGTGGTCATCTGAGGTAAAACTGTTGCCAGGTTTGTTTTGAGGCTCATTAGGCTGGCCCGCGCTGATTACTCATGGACAATCAGGTCACTGCAGTTGCCCGATACAAGTGATAATAATGCATAACAAAAAGAACACATTTTAGTGACAATCTTGGCCTGAATACGCTACTTATAAATCCACTCAGCTTTAGGAAAAAGGCTTACACAGGGGCAGACACAGACAATGGTATTAGTGTTGGATGCTCATTAAGATAACAGGCTATCTGTGCGTGTGATCAGCCTGACTGACAATAAGATATGCTGAAGCTGCAGGCGGTGTGCCGCACAGTCCGGAGGTAAGTACTTGACACCAACAGTCAGTCACAAAGACAGAAAGATGGACAGATAGAGAGATGGCCTGTCTACAGAACGGGTACAAAAGTGACAGGTAAAGTCACCCCCACCGCATTCATTGACTGACAGAGTGAGGATTATCTGCGAGACAGGCCGCTATAGGACAAAACGAAGAAGATGGCGAAGCAGACAGACACTGACGTACACATGAGCTTACAATACACGTGTTCAGCTGCCATTTTTCTCACCTCGTAGCGGCGACTTCATGGCTGCTTCCACCATGCCCACCAGTAGCTGGAGGCTCTTGGGGTCTTGGGCCAGCCCGGAGGCGAAGGCGGCCAGAGCGTCGGCATGGCGACCAAGGTACTGAAGGGCAACACCCTGTCGGAAGTATGCCTGCAGAGAGAGAGGGAAAGAGGTAACAGACAGAGTTATCAGGGCTCCAGTCTTTCGCCACAGCATGAGGCTTTATTCAAACACATTAACAGACACACTCATTTCACGCCATTTGCATTTTTTCCACATGAGCAGTTTTCCGAACATGGCACCTCTCTCCTTTGTATTCCCATAATAGAGTGATCACTGGGTTTTTTGTACTTGTTAATTGGATTATAAGTTTTACATAAATGCACATGTTACACTCTGGCTGGCTGCCTTCTCAGGAGCAACTATTGTTTTTCTATTGAGTGTTTTGGGTTGTTGTTTTTTTTTTTCTTCTTCTTCTCTGTTTGCTGTGGGAGTAAACTGCACAAGTAGAGCGCTGGGATTTCTGTTTGGCTGTGTAAGAAAAAAGTCAAGAGAAAGAAAAAGGAGAATGAGACAGAGCTACTTACTGAAGTCTGTCTGTAGCTCCAAAAGGAACACTCATAAATACTTTAAATTGTGCATTCCCTTTGACAGGACGCCGTTGTAAAATAGTAACACAACTGGCCGGATTCTGTTTATGCCATATTTTTTACATCAGATATGTACTTGTGTCACTTTTTGGGTACGTGAATGGCTCTTCAAACAGACAAAAATTAAAAAGATTTGTCATCCACTCATTTATTCATGGCGCTGAGACAGTCACATCTTTGGAAGTATAATAATTCAGTACCACTGAGACATTAACTGCATCTAACTTGTGACATACTGTATCTTTCTGTGAGAGACTAAAAATGCTTTGGAACATTCTGCAGACTGAAACCTAAAACAGACGCTGTCTCTCTGATCCAAAGCCCCATCAATAAGTGTGTTTTTTTTCCCCAGCATGTCTGTTTGGACTCACTAGAGAAAAGACATGTTTCATCCAGGCGAGTGTGTTTGTGTCTAAGGCCTGATCAGACAATAATCCTAGTGAGTTGGTAAACCTGACTCCGGTCCAGTCTAACAACAGCAGCAAAAAAGAAGATGGAACAACATTCAGCTCATTATTCACGATCCAAACCACTAAATCCCCTCAAGAGAAAGCAAACTGTCTCTCAGAATAGTCATAACTGGGCTCGAGTCTCAGAAACACGCAATTACAGCAGTAAAGCATGGGGGAAATGAGGGATGAGCATTGTGTGAGGCAAAGAAACAACAGACTCTGTCTCAAATTTAAACTGTCATGTTTAGACTTCTTGTTTTTATGGTGTCTTTTGCTTGTGTGGGGCTGCAGCAGTCCAGACTGTCTGCTGGCCACCTCCTCGCTGAGCAGGCAGTCACTCCACTCACTGCTTCCAAAAGTGACACTAGGGCTAATTTGCCATTAGCATCTAAGAGGCCTTTTCATTAGTCTTCCCAAGCTTCTCTGTTAGCACCACGAGGAAGTGAGAAAGGCGGGGAGGATTAGGGAAAATGAGACATGACATCGAATTTATAGAGACCAGTAATTAATTTTGCTTCCGTCCAAGCCCCCCCACCGACTACCAATCTCTCTCCAGACCCGCTGCCCTCCCTCAACATTTCTACCTCCCTCTGCTTGCATCACAACTCCATTGAAAATGACGAGGACAGAGATTAAATTCAAAGCATTAACCTTTGTTCTAACACTGTTATTATATGAGGGGAGCGCGGACCAGGGTATCCGCTCAATATTAATTGCATCTAGTGGCGGTGGAGTTTGGGCAGGATACGTTAGGGTTGAGAGGCCCACAAACGTTTCGCCCAAGGGAACGAAAGACATTTAAAAGCACTTCTCCCTTTGATTAGATTTACCCTGCAATATGACTGCTCTCCCTTTCATTCTCCTAAGCGCCGTGCCCCGGCTGAGACGACCGGGGGGAAAGAAGATGAGAAAAAACGATGAATAAAATAAGGCCCGCTTCAAACAAAAATTGGCATCTTCTTTAATCATGTCATTGTTGCCCGTCCCGTCCAACGTAAGGTTGAAAGACTAGACCGGGCAGAGAATGCATTAAAATCCTGCAAACCCAAGCAGCAAAATAAATGCACGAACAAAAGCACCACGGCAAAAAATGACAGGATCAATGTGCCGTACAACCTTATGTGATTTTTTTTTTCTCCCATTAATCCCCCACTGCCTTCAAAACACATTTTTTTTGTTTTTTTTTTTTTCTCCCATTAATCCCCCACTGCCTTCAAAACACATCATGTGGCTGCACAAAGACGTACACATGATATAACCTCAGCCTTTGCATAATCCAACAAGTCAATTCAAGCAGGGGCTGCTTATAAAACAGAGGGTTCAATTCAATTTACATTACAGTGGCTGAATACTAATTACAGACAATGGCGGGAGTGATACTGATGAAAGGCTCAAGATAAACTGAATCTGACATCCTTAAGTAAAAGCCTGAATAAGATAGGACACCACTAAGTCGCACATAAGAGCTAAAGCTGCAGAAATAACACCAACAGGTTGGCTATGCTGTCGGCAGAAAGCGTCTTGAGTGAAGGGAGAGCAAGATTTTACCCCTACACATTTTTTTTTTTTAAATCCACGCTTAACAGGATCTTTTCTAAAAACACAGCAGTATCTGCTCCGAGCCGCTGCTACAGTGATTAGCGCAGCCTCTAGCTCTTTGCCAGAGACAGAAATTGAGAGAAAGAGATAGAGTGATGTTCAGTAGAAGGGAAAAGAACGAAAGACAGAGCATTACAGCGACAGAAAGTGCTCCACAGATTAACTTTGCCCTGTCAACATACAGCATCAGATACAAAACTGAATGGTACAAGTCAGCGCTTAAGCTTTCAGCCAAATACCAGCTCCCTAAACAGGATGCATAATAGAAAATCACTCAAAGCGAAGTTCTCACAGACAACATGCCCTCCTGAAATGTGACACATCTGTTAGGCATCTTGTACAACATGACACCCACAAACCAAGACTTCTAATAATGTGTTTTGCCTGGAATTCAATCCGGAGTAAATTATTGAACTTTCCTGCATCCTTAGCCTCCTGTATTTAATGCAGCAATGTGCTGATACCACAGAAGACTGTATGGAAGAGGGAAGGTTCGTCGTTCTCACCCGTGGGTAAATCCCGAGAGCGCTAATACGCATGTGCATCGCTACATGTGTGTTTTTGTGTGTGTGTGTGTGTGAGCAAAAAGAGAGAGGGAGAGAAAGAGAGAGGCTACAAAACACTTACGAGTAAGAGAGAGGATAAAAGCTTTTCTTCTTTCTCCAACATTTTAATATTTCATGAATGCTTGTTTGATGTAGTTTTAAATATTCATGTTTTTATGCTTAGGAGGAAGAGGGAAATGATGCAAAAAAAATAAAAAAATCACTCTGATATACAGTGCTGCACACTGTGAGGCACCAACGTTCTCCACGCACACGCACACACACACACACACACGCACACACACACACACGAATAAGCTCGAGACCACGATCGCATACGCTCTCTTTTGCTCTAACAAGGCACTTACAATGAAACATGGACAATTTTCTTCAAGTGACAGCTCTGTTGTTCACAATAAGGCTCACAGTCGGAGCAGCTGAACAGAAAGTTGACAAGATTAAGATTGTAAGTTTGGCGCAAGACCAGCTGTTGGAGGCTCTTTTTCTATTAGCAGATTAATGTCTCGGCAGATGTCCTTGCCCCCTTCTTAGGCTCCTCTTCAGTGTACTATAACCCCAGGGGCGTCCTCAGCCCCTGGGAGCACGTCTGTGTTTGCACTTGTCTATCCTTATTCAAGATCTGGGCCTAACAGGCTTAAAGGAAGAATTCAATGAAAATGTATTTTGACTGGCTGCGCTGTTGCAACAAATTGATGTGAACATCGAGCGAGTATGATCTGGCATACGGCAATGAAGATTTACTGTATCAAAGCATCCTGCTTGATACAAATGACTGTACATAGCTCCTTATGTAGCACTTTATAGTAGGATGAATGCTGACAAAGCATTCACACCGTTGTGGAAAACCTTGTTCAGTCAAAAGGTCATTGCGTATGTCCACAATGCATCCTCCATCTGAGTTCATTTCCACAGGTTTCGCTGGAAAATGTATTAAATGTAGTGACTAAATGCATACTAAACATCTACTTGTTTACTCTTCCCAGAATATGTCAGTTTCAGCAGGAAATCAAATTGCCTGAGTAATTTGTAAATGCTTTGTATCAAGGGCACTGGAGCTGGAAATCTGCCCATGTTCAGGTTCTTTACAAACAGCTGAAGCTGCTTTCTGCCACACATTCAGAGGTGTAAAATCTCAACGGCATTGATGTCTCTCTAAACAAATAGCATAACTCCTCGTACACAATGTAGGCGACCTGTCACTGAACCGACACTTCCAGCTGTGCCCCAGTAGCCCACGGCCTTGTGCAGCTTGCTGAGTCCTGATCGGTGATCAGCAATAATAGAGATGCACTCAAATGTGGAAATCGATAAAGGCAGCGTAAGCTCCATTTAGACCGTGCCACACCCTTCGCCGCTGTTTAGGATACGCCTGCTGCAGATGGTTTCTGATCCCCCACAGGGCAAGTAGTGCCAGTGCAACGACTCTGAACAGAAACCCCGCGGGCGACATAATGGAACCCAAATCAGTCCATCAAATAGGGACAGCAGGCTACAAATACACAGCACACACACACACAAATACAAACTGTAGAAAAATACGTCAATATCTCCTCGAGAAAACCAACCATCTGTCTCCAACAAACATGTATTACTTGAAATCAGCTTTCCACACAGGCCAGGATGCTGGGATGAGATTAACACTAATAGTGTGACAGGAACAAAGGGATTGCTGCTGTTCTTCCCTCTTTGCTCTTTAACTATAGGTGTTGTTGCCTGGTTTCCAGTGTGTGGCCCAGAAATGTCATGTGTCGACCAGGGTTTAAGACATGCACTGGCGACATCCCTTGCACATCTCTGCCTCTACACTTTCAAGGTGACACAGTCGATTCGCAGGGTACACAAAATGTCAGCTGCTTAATTTAATATCCAGGGATAACTGTCGACCATGACAAATTAGCTGGGGGAACAGCTGAAAAAAGTGAAATGGAATGATTGCTGCTTTGGGCCAACTGCCCTTCAAGTTGACAAGCTGAAAGCCACAGAAGAAGCACAATGGAGACTACTTAATGAAAAACTGTTTTTGAAGCAAAATCTGTGATTTTTTTTTTAATCCATCACCTGCATCCCCCTCCAGGTACAGATCACTGTCCCCCAGGAATGAAGAGGTCTGAGGTCAGTAGTCACAGAGGGGCAGTGGGGGGGCAGAGGCATTACATCCATCGCCTTGGGCCAAACATAAACCTCTGCCCTTAGGGTCACAGGGATAGATTCATGACACAGCTGCCTGTCTATTACCATCTCCCCAATCTAATAAGCCCGAACCCTAAACCGGCAAACAACCCTGACCTACATCGATCAACTGCGTTTTTCTGTGAATATGTGTCGTGTCAGTGAGAAAAAACAGTGACAGACTCATTTTTCCTCACATCAACTGACAGACTTCTTCATTAATCCAGCTAATCAATGAAAAATGTTGCGCTTTCAGGATTTTGTTTTGTCCTACATGCTGACTTGGAAGGCTTTTGTAGAACAGCCCTGGTCAAGGGTGCAGGGATTGTTTTCTTTTTTTTTTGTGTTAACAACATAAGCCACATCAAAGGTGCATGTTAAGCACTTATGCAAGTCAAATGGAGGCACCTTACAATCTGCATGAAGGTAGACACAGTAAAATATTTATGATCCATTGATGTATTCCTCCCTAAGGGCGTTGTAGACTCTGGTGATTGCTGTTCCATCTAAAGCCCTTAATTAGCCCATTAGATTAGATGGCTTTAATGAGAGCAAATTAAACAGATCATTCTTTGTGGAGCTGGCAATTTAAGGGTAAATGTTTCATTATTCAGTGAGTGGCGACAATGAAACCCAGGTAAACTCCAGGTTGCCTGGTGGAGATTTCAGCATGAGAGACATTGTAGTACTCTCTCACGGCTGCAAGGAATCGATTAGCCGGCTCACATCAAACTGGCAGGCGGCGTAGGACTTCAGATTGGAAAAGGTCATCGTCAGGTATGCGGAATCAATGCTGAGCACTCTGTATTCACCGTGTCTCGCATTATCTGACTGGGGGATGGTTTAACGTTTTTTAAAAACAATTACCAAAAGACAAAGAGAACCTTCAATAAAAAAAAGGTCAGGGCTTGTGACCAGCGAAGTGTCATGTGGTGAACATCTATTGTGACAGTCGCAGTGAAACAGAAGGGAAAAAAACTCATATTGCTCATTTATCACAAACAGATGAAACAGCACAATAGTGGCAAGCTGTGGGGTCGTGCAGTGACACGCTGTCACAATGCACTGTTTGGCAGAGGAAATTCAATTTTCTTTCTGCTACGTGCATGTCCACCATAACTGATGGTTTTCACAAAGGAAACAGACCAATAGAAAGTGATAAACCAGCAGATAAAATCGGAATGTGCCTGTAGCTTATTCCAAGCATGTTAATTCCAATGTTAGAAAAGCCATGTCACACTCCACCGCTATGATTTATAGCCCGATTTGTCACATGGATGCAGCTAGCATACTTGCATTCCCATTAGCATCTTAAGAGTCCTTAGATGTGCGGCTGAGAGGGTCAGGGTGCTAAACAGATTTCCGTGCCCCTCTCAACTAGATCCTTAGCTCTGCTCTGCCTGAGCATTGAGCACGATCCCCACAGCCACAGGGGCTGACTCTCAATTAAAGTAGGCATTAATTACTTAAAGGAGCTTTAATCAATCAAGGCCAGATGGTGAACCTGAAAAAGAGAGCAAACTCCAGGCTGCAGAAGTGCCTTCCACTCTGACTAGACTAAAGGTGGCCATAAAAGTCTTTATTAGAAAATACCTCCAAGGCTTACATTTTATCGACTATGCTATTTTTTTTCAACTCAAAAGGGCTATCATGCAATCTCCGCTGATTCTTTGAAGTGTTGATTGTCATGACTAAACTTCTTGCCAACCTATTTAATTCAGGAGTGCAACAAATAAACTCACACATTTAATACAAATTTGGGGTTCTGATCATTTCTATACAACGTCGGCTAAATAAACCGCCCTGACCATATGTGCCCCTAATGTGTTTAGCCCCACAGCGATGGCAGAGGAGGCTACTTGGCCCTGGTTCTGCACTCTCCTGGCCTGAGGCACCACGTACTCCATCTTAATTTGTACACCCTTAATTGGCTTTGACAGTGAACTCAAGCATGGCTGAAAAATACCCTCCTCTTAGTAAACACTGGCTGAGAGACACATGTTCTCAACATGAGAAACCAGGCATCTTCATTAACCATTAGGATGAGTGTTTGTGACCAATTGACCCTCTTTCAACAACTCTTCAAAGCACGACACTCCGAGCTTCGCATTCCACACGTTGCTGCCATCTTGACTGATGTATTGAATTCGTAGTGAGAGACAAAGGCAGATGTATTGGATTCTTTTTTTAAAAAATGCAACAGCCTATTCACACACCATCAAAATGAAAGCTGCTTAAACTGGCATTTTCTGAGGTGTGAAAAATCTGCTGCCAAGTCAAAGAAGGTTTTTGAGCCTGAGGTATTTTTGAGGCTGGTTGGCACCAAAGATCCCAAAGAGAGACAAAGTCCACCAAGTCATTACTCCCTCACACTGTCACACAGTATAGGCACGGCTCCCTGCCACTGTCAGCACTTGTGTGGGGTTCGTTATGGTGCTCTGACCTTAGTGGGAAGTTGCTTCATCAAACAAGAGTCAGCAGCACAGTCTTGCCTGACAGTGTGGCTTCTCCAGAGCGGCCCCGCAACACTTCAAAAGACTCACAGTCAGCCTTTAAGGAGAGTTCTAATGAAAAGCATGGCATGAGCCCTACTGCTTTTGATTCTGCAAGTAAGAAGTCATACATGATTGAGTAAAGGCAAGCTGAATCACAGACAAGGCACTGAGAGGTTGAGAAGACTGGACGAAGAAGTGAGCAGGGTGAGGAGAGACAATGGTAATGTGGTCTAAAGGGTGAGACATACACTTAAAACAATGAGGAGGTGGGAAGACGGAGGAAGAGGGCGTGAGAGGGAGATAAAGGTTAGCACATGAAGGAGACACAGAGATGCCTCTTGTTATTCCTGCCTCGTATACTGTACATGTCTACTGCCATCCAGGCTATCAGAGCTCTTTATTGTGTATGACCTATTTCTCCTTCCCATCTCCCAGTGCAGCAGCAGCATCCGTATACTGGGCTGTTGTGGCTGCAGCGCCACTGCTTTGCCATGCCTGTGCACACCAAGATCTCCCCAGCGATTATCAGATAAATGCACTTTAATTCACAACACATGCGGCGGAGCTTTATATATAGACTCGCTAATTCCCCCTCGGCCACAGCGCAATATGAACTCCATGCTGCACCAATTTAAGTGTGTGATGAGTCCCACGCGGACAGGCTCTTCTACTTATCATATATATGACATGCTCCAGCACATTGCTAGGCCAGAGAATATATCAGAAGCTGAAAAAAAGTCAGATTATGAGTGGACCAGTGTGGATTCTTCATTATTAATGAGGAAAGTAGTTCGGGGCAGCTTTCCTATGGAGTATTATTGGTCAATCCCAGGTGTAGTTGAGCTTGAGTACCATTTTCATGGGAGATATGTCACACCCACAGAAGAAGATAAAAAAACATACAGAGTCCTGTGCATGGCAGCGAATGCACATTTCAGCAACAAGTACGCTCACTATTTTAAACTGAACTCCTGACAGTCAAGTCCCATAAGAGGACTAATTGGCAGACTGAAATGAGGTATCTGCCTCTGATAACGCTGAGTGGTCCTGCAGCACATCTGCACAGTCTTTGTGTTAGCTCATTAAACAGCAAGTTCCCTCAGCGTTCTTTGGCCATCACCATGCATCATTAATTGCGTCCGCCTGCTAATAACGTTCGCCGTATTTCCCTGGCTTTGATATCTATCTCTACGCATGCTGTGTGACTCGATGGCCTGTCCAGTAATAAGAGGAAGTGAACAGGTTTCCATACCACCTGTGGACAGTTTATATGTTTAAAAAAAAAAAAAAAAAAAAGGAAGACACTAAATATGTTAATTGAAACTCCTCTGGCAAACCGGTCTGAACATAAAAGTAATCCACCGCCAGAAAACGCACACACACACAGCAAGCCAAATAAAAACACTTGCTCAGAGCTATGAGTCATACTGTGGGTGCCAACAATCAATGGGGCTCACCGCACCCAGCTGGCTGTAGTAGCGGAATGTATTAATTTTCTCATTTAGAAACAAATATATACTACAAATAGATTAATGGTGTTTGATCAGCTTGGCAGAGCACTGCCAATTAGTATGCATGGATGGAAAGAGGCATGATGCTTGGTTTATGTATGCGCTGCTCTAAAAGCATACGGCAGCTAGTAAAAATGATAGAGTTAAAATGAGATGACATGACTACCCATCTTTATTCAAAAGCATTAAAGCTCCCAAGGAAGGGGAGCATTACGAGGGAAAAAAAGGTGGGCGATACAGAGGAGGGGGGGAAATAAGAAAAGGAGAAAGAGGACAGTGCAGCCTTGGGAGCCGGGAGAGCAGGAGTGTAAAAAATTGAGGCTATGGTTAGCTTAGGACCAGGGAGAGGTGAAAGTGGCCCTCTTTTCATACTACACAGAGTTTGGCAATTACTGGTGGCAGCAGTTTGCACCAAGACGGAGAAAAGATTGATCCAGACAAGCAAGACTCTGTTTGCTTTGTTAAAAGTAATTAATCACTGTGGCCACGGAGGATTGGTGCCTTGAGTGCTGCATAGTTCTGCTGAGTGTGCCGCCATGTCTGCATGTGTAGCCATATGTGAATATATATACGCGTGTCCCAGCATACATTTCTGCACACATGTCTGAAACAGCTGAGGATGGAGTGAGGGGGGTGAAGAGAATTTGGGGGGAAAAGGGGAGGAAAAAAAGCATGCAGGTGGAGGAGGGGAAGGAAGAAACATGCGCACACTGCACCCATTTATTCACATGCATGTACTCAGGAGGGCCAATAGTGCAATCCATCATAAAAGTCCCATCCACACCCACTGAGCACGAGAACTCCAGTAAAGGGGAAACTGTGGCTAAAGGAGGTAGGAAAAATACACAAGGCGTCTCCTTTCACCTTCACTGTTCTCCAAGTGAAATTAAGGAGTTACATCCTTTGCTGCCGGTGACTTACTCCTCCTTAATCTGAAATAAACAACATCTGCTCGGTTCCTCCGTCACCATTCTCTCCCTCTTGCTCTGAAAGCAAAGCTGGAGTGTTTTATTCATGTCCCTAAAACCAATTTTGCATCCATCGTATTTTCATTGCTCATACCCACAGTTTTTAATTGAAAGACAAATCCAGCAGTGGCCTTGTTTTTATCACATTAGACACCCTACTCCTACTTGTGATTGCAGTGATTCTAGAGATGAATCACTGCAGAGGCACCATTATTGCCTGCTGTATTCTCTTGTTACCCTTCTCCTACCGGACAGCTGTCAGACCAAATAAAACACAATTATAATCAGTTTAATTGCATTCATTTCTTTGAGCGTGTTGCAAATGGTAAAGCCAAGTGAAAAAAGCCCAAAGTGAAAACCTGCTGTGCATACTGTAAATCCCATTTGATAACACACTCTGCCCCGAAGCTCTCAGTGCTGTGAACCACACTCCCTCCTCCCCACCCTCCACACTGCAGTGATAAAAGCAGCAGGAGCCCAGAGCCACAAAGACACAACCCTGATCAATAACGGAGTACATACACAATCTCACAGAGGAGTCCAGTGATCCCGCGGTGGCTGGGGGTCTTAGGGGAATGGGCGTCACTGCGCGATGGGAAAATTGGATGTGAAATCGTGAGCAGAGCAGAGAAGAAAAGACAGAGGGGGTAGAGCATGAGAATAGCATGGGTGTTCTCTAGTGTCATATTTTTATCCGCAAGCTAGAGAGTTAGAAGGGCGGCAGCTGCAGCGGCGAAATGGCCACGCGTTGAGAAAGCGCTCATTGAAGTGTTGGCTGGGCAGCCGCGGGCCTGGACTCTAATAGAAACAGAAGCCAGGGACCCTTCTATGTCAGTGCCTCGGCTGAGCAGAATACTAAATCCTCCTCTTGTGCTAATGATTACCCCAAGCAAGGTGCAGGTCTGCAACACCACTTTGCAAATGAACATCAGGAACCCTGCACATTCAAATTAGCACATTGTCTGTACCTGCTGGTCTCCGCTCACGGCTCCGTGCTGCAATACCTGGAGGACACAGCTTGACCAATAAGGGCGACGATTCTCCAGCTCAAGGATAAATACTGAAGGCTTTGTGTTTTTTGCACCCTGCACTTCTCGCAGGTCTGTGTGAATGCAACAGTTTGCCTGATCGCAAACCAGCCGGGTTGGGGTGGGTTTCAGGAATAGATGCGGTGTGATAAATGGCAAAAAGCCACTGACCCCCTCTTATATAGCAGGGGTGTATGAATTACCTATCAGGCTACCCAGGGAGTGATGACCCCAGTCAATGTAGCCAACCCCGCCACCATCATTTACTGAGCCACTAGCCTCTGCTTCAGACCTTGCCATAACTTACACACACACACACACACACAAACACCCTCTGGACCTACTCCTTAAATGGAGGACTCGGTCTCATAACTTATCATTATATGGCACAGTGCGAGAGTGGTGCTATATTACTTCATGACAATACAGATACTGGAGCATATTATATCATGCTTACTGAGGTAATTACAAAAGATGAGCAGAGACTCTCATGCTCCCATGTCACCTTCATTTAATACTTTGTTTACCCGCACTTTGTAAACCCATATTAGTCTCTATATGTCAGCACACAACAAGATCAGACTGTACGGTTTCATGTGTTGCTTATATTCTCTTTTCTGCTAAATTTATTTCTGCCCTCTGTGCTAGAAAATGTTCCTACATATTTCCTGTTTCCTACCACTATACTCCCTGCATCATTTATCATGTTGTGGCATTAAGATAACATCCTGCACTAAGCCATCTTCTAGTGCTACTCTATGAATAAACTTCCTAATATCAGCTGGTGATGGCTCATTATGCTGGCCTATCATGCCAGGCTTCTTTTAAAGTGTTTTCTCTCTTGGGCAAAAAAAAAAGAGAGAGAGAGAGGGGAAAAGCAAACTTGTGTGCTACAATGCTTTTTTTTTTTTTTTGGTGCTGCTGGATTAAGCATCCTGTTTTAAACATTTTTCTGCTGCTTTTTTCCCCCAGAGCCTGCAGAGATGAAGAGAGCTTTGGATGTTCAGAGAGAATTTCATTCAACCTGTAGTGCTTCATGTTCCCCCAAGGGAGTTTTCTTTCCTCTGTCAGGGGTCTGAAAGCTAAACAACCCTGAGGAGAGGGCCAGGGAGCCACTCATCTACTGTACAAACATGGTAAGCACAGACATGTTGGAGCAGCGGGCTGTTTACAAGGCTAACCAAGCAGATAGATCACTCCTCCTGATCACTCTCAGATAAAAAACAAATGTAAGCTTGGGACGTCAGGTTAAAGCCGTGACACGCAGCTGCGCAAATGAACTTTACTTCAAGGTTTCGTGTTGTTTTTTTAACTCTACAGAAATTAAATCACTTAAAGCATGGATAAAACTATAACACAGAATATGATAGAAAAATACTTGACCACTGCCCTTAAACAAAAAGCATTAAGCCACCCACGATGAGTCAATTTTTTTTTTTTTTTAAATCACAAAAATTCTAAAAACACAGCTGCTGAAATCCAGTCCGTCAAGCACAAAAACACAGAGACACAAATAAACTAAACATGATACCGTAACAGTCGATGTGTAGACATCTTTAAATAAGTGTGTGTTTGGGTTCACGCATGCGTGTGTGCGATCCCCTTTCTATCACCGAGTCGTCTTATTAAACCCTGTTGCCTGGAGAGACTGGAGTAATTACTCAGTCCCTCTCAACACCTTTTGGACTTTGGGCCAGATTCGATGTGCCGCTCCAAATGTCACACACCTTAGCTGGCAATTAAACAGCACTCTCCCTCAGTGGCTGTTTTAATGGGGCTCCTCGACTAAAAATAAAAGCTGAAAGATATTCTCGTATCACATTACATAAAAGGGTATTGTGATTATATGGGGCATAATTTATATATAATTTGCGGCTATTCACAAGTTATTAAGGTCAATGAGAGCATGGAAATGATGTCTAATGAATTGTGTCATCGCTAATGAAAACATTACCTAAGAGAAGCGGGCTGCCTATTGTGTTTTTCTACATGTGTGTTTTCTACATTACAGGAGCTGCAACACTTTTTGTTGCCTCGAGAATGGATTTAGTTGTGCGTTAAGCGTCTCATCAGATGCATGTCCTTCGGTAAAGCCTGTAAGTTGCGAAAAAAAAATTACCAGGTTTAATCACTAATGTTTTAATTTTCTCAGATTTTATCAAGCCCTAAGCTCAGCCCTTTCATTAAAGAAAAACATTTTGCAGCTTGTATGATTTCAAAGGCTTTTTATATCAGTTACAAAGTTGCTTAAAATTCGCCTTGCATAATCTGTTCAGGAACCAGTGCAGAAACACCAGATGATAATTGCCTACAACGAATCAAAACACAAGGTCAGCGAGCAGCCACACTTAATGCACGCACCAGCCAGAGCAAAGTTTGACACCGCTTTCCTGTCAAGGCTCATTCAGTAAGACTGAGTCACATCGGCTCTTCTCTATCAAGGCTGCTCACCCTGGTGTCACTCTGCAATGCGTAAACTCCAATTAATAGACCGGTATCTATGCATGCGTGTCACAATGGCAGCTGCCTTACCCTCGCCTTCTTTCTGGGCACGGCTACAACGGGTGCTCAGTGTTTATGTCACCTCTTAATTGCATTTTTCCCCCATGGTAGAGGTATGGCTTTGTGCAGACGCCCCGAGGAAGAAAAAAGAAGGTCAGGCTGCCAATTTGGAGCTGGCAGGTCGAGAGCAGCGGCAGCACTTAGCTTCGCTTGAGAAGAGAATGGAGGGCTGCTGCTCATCTATGGAAACCAGGACAAACAAAAGAGATAAGTGAAGGGGAAAGGAAGACAAATCCCCCTCCTGTCTTTGCTGTCTTGAGGCTCTGGGAGAGTGACACCAGGCTTAGGGAGAAGCCCCACATCGCACAGCTACCTGTGATTGAACAGGGACAATACGGAACAGGAGGGAAGGATTTTTGGAAGGACATTCTAATGTCCTGTATCACTGAGAATACGCGAAGCAAACACACCAGATGATCTCTAATATCCATTTACGCCAATTGTTTCATCGGGGGGACTGCCCATGTTTCTCCAAATATGAGCACAACTAAGTAAATGCATTGATTACTACCTATAAAGCTCAGTATCAAATATCATTGGGTTCTTTAAAGTCAGTTAAAGAGCAAACAATTAAGCAGTTAATTACAAAGGCATCTTGTGATGTAGAATATGGAGCCTCAAGGCATTTTGATCTGCACCCAGTTAATAATTGATTTGGGTGTTTTCATCCTGCTCAATATGGGGGTGTGTTGTAGCTTTAACTAGATTACAGAGGGAATAAATATCCCAAAAATCACGTGTTAAACAATAAATGGCTGGCTGCTACTATACTGCTCTGACTGGAGCAGACAAAGAGCCACACAATCCTGGACTTTTCCTTGCTTTCCATTTCTGAATAATTTCCATAAAACATCTCAATGTGGCAATAGGGGAGGAGAGAGGAGGAGACAGGAGGGAGAGAGAGAGAGAGAGAGAGAGACTCTGAGGGAGAGGCTAAAGGATAAGGGACAAAGGTAGTTAAGAGGCAGCCGGTTTGGGAGTGCACAAAAAAGAGGATAAGATTAGGGCTACCACTGCACTGTGTTTGAGCCCCGCCAAAAGTAGTGCCTAAAAGAAACTATAAAAAAGAAAGAAAATAATTGGCCTGTGACGACAAATCAGTTCCAGTGAAACTACAGTTTGCAACATGAAAAGAAAAAAAAAAGGCACCTATCACTTTGACCAGGCCTCTCTGCCGGGGGGTGACTTGCACACTAAAGCACAGAGGCTATTTAAAAAAAAAAAAAAATAGGCAGGCAGCATAATCTCAATAGATCCCCCTCTTTGCATTCCAGTGCGTCTGGGTCAAACTGTCAGTCTGTCTGAGGCGCTCGCTGTCTGTCGGTCCCAATCCAGAGTGTCACTGAACCAAGTCAAGGAGGACATGGCAGTTCTGGTCAGGAGTTCATCATGGGTCAACAACTGGGTTCTACCCGAGGGGACGCCAGCTTTGTTTATGGAAAGGGATCTTTTTTTTCGAAAGCAGTCAGCCATGAAGGTCTGGTCTTATTAATGCAAATATATCTGCATTACACAGGGCGGATGTAGTGGACTAATTGCCAGCTGATACAATTAAACCATCATATTTCTTCTCCTGTGGCGTACAGCGATATATCATGCTCAGTGAGAGCTAATAAGAGTGAAGGATGGAAGAGAGAGGTGGCGGGTGAGAAAGTTAGGTCAGCCATCAAGATCTCACCCATCACTCCAGTGGTGACCCAAGTGACCTGGATAATGCACCCCCTCCCACCACCCACTCTCCCCAACCACCACACATACATGCACACACAGGCACAGTTATACAACTGCAGATGCTGCCACACAGTTTTTGCAGCTGTCTCTGCTCATCAGTCATGAACCAACATTCACTGAATCCAGACAAACGAGAGTGAGTGGTTTCTGACACCCTGGTCAATTACACAGGTATATTTATCACAGCTTCCCCACAAACATCACACAGAAACCTCAGTCTAACTGCTACACCATGACTACTATCTCCTGGCAGCAGATGTGAATATAGCTTTTGCAGGGTTGTCATCCTCAAACAGCACAGTCCAGAATCCTTCATATGCCCATGACCCGGACCAGTGTTACGACCCAGCACAGCACAGGATACGGCCATTACTGCGAATCACCCTAAACACTTGGCTTTCAACTGGGCTGAAAACTGGAGGAGCCTTTGAACATCATGCCACATGCTGAAAGAGAGCCTCAGCGCGGGCCCTGGGGGGCCCCAAGGCTTGGCCTCACTCTCATGTTTTTCAATACACAACCATTGACACAAATGAAAAGGGAATAAATTTGAGGAAAGAAAAAAAAAGATTGCAGAGAGGAAGAGGCCGTGGCAGTAAATGGGCAAGAGATTTCAATGCCCCAGAGGACCTGAGAAAGACATCTGAGGTAATTTCTCCACAGACATAAAAGTTATTAACACAAAATGAATAAATGCCTTTTCCTGTCTGGCTCTCTTAAGGTCTCCCTCCTCCCAAGCAGCATTTCATTCCTTATGGGAGTGAATCCCTTTCAAAAGTGCTCATTTTGATGATGCTGACTCTTCTTGGTCTCTGAGGAGCAATTACAGCTGCCCTGTCAAATACCACAACGCTCCAAAGGACCAGTTCACTGCCTGAGGGGCCCTCTCATACCCCTTGAAACCCCAATTTCAACCCCTGTGAAAGTTGGTGCACACCAGTCCCTTGAACTCTAATGAACACAGCCCAAGACAAGACCAGGACAATAATGAAAATAGCTTCTTAGTCAACAGTGGGATCCACCTCTATACCTCAACCTATCAACCCTGAACACAACCCCAAACCCCCCAAAACCCCTACAGGCACACCTTTCAAAGACAACCTCCATCCATTTTTAACTCCCTGGTGATACACTCCTTATTAGTGGAGGGAATCCAATTCTCTTTCCAAGGCAGACCTTGAGGTCCCCAGTAGCCCACCCACATCTGAGGAAGAGGTTGCCATCAGTGATGGCTCTATTCATTCAACTCCATGGCCAGGAGGTGAGAGAGCACAGTGGGCCGGATGGGGGGTATCTAAACGCTCCTCATCATCACCTCTGTGTGTTTTTTAGGAGGTGTGATCATCTGGCTGGCTCTCGGCGTTAATTAATCACCTCCTGAGGTCAGAGTGGCACAACAGCAAAGGGTCCATACTCAGCCTGCCTAACACCACCACTCCCTGGAGGAGGTGAGAGGTGACAAATGTAAAGCAGCACAGCCTTCACACTAAAGACAGTGCAAGCAGGTGGCAGGCTCTGAGACCTGAACCCTTGGCCAATTAGACACACCCACATTGGGATGCTATGTAATACTCATTGCATGAATGAAACATTCATTGCCTGTCTCTTGCATATTGTTACGTGTGATCGGCACGTTGGCCTTCACCTGCCGAGCTCAGGAGTTTGTTTGACACCCTACCTGATAACACATAGCTATTACACCATCCTTGCAGAGGTGTATCATCCCACTTTTTTTTTTCCCCAGCACTGCAGTGATGGAGCTAATTATCACGGCTGAAGAAAGACCAGGGTGGATAATGTAAATGTCAGTAGCATGAGGGAGGGGCTCTGCTCCCTTGCTTTGAATCTTCCTTCTTCAAAGGCATGCAGAGGGAGAAGCTCAGCCAGGGCCAGTTATAATAATCTAAATAATTTCTGATTATTTCATGCATTGAGAGAACTAAAACACAAAGAAGCATCGTCATCCACCATTATGACTTATAATTCAGTTTGAGCAGTTTGTAAGACTTCATCCGGAGCCCTTGTATCCAAGTGTAAAGCCTTAAAGGAGAAATAATAGAACCAAACAAAGACTTATAACTAAGATAAATAAGCCTGCTATGTACTATGGTGTTGTTATTATCCCCCCATTCTCTTGCTTTATTAATTAATAAACAATCCTGATCAATCTCTTATAGCAAGCCAAACCCATTCTTAATAGCAGCCTAATGTTATTTTAATTGCATGCCTTGCAGTTCACTCACCATGTCACTGTATTTTAATGCTTCCGGTTTTGGAAAAGGAGCTCGACAAGGCAACGTGCAAGTTGGCACACAATGCGGTAGACCCTTTGCCTCACCATGATGGAGAGATGGTTTTCTGTTTCCGTTTTCGGGGATTATCCGGGAGAATATACGGGCCAAGAGTAGATTTATAAAGTGTGCATGTGGGGGGTGAGTAAATGTAGCCCCCTGTGCTGTGTGTTTCAATCAGATTGAGCGGGTGCAAGCGCAGCACATTATTCTCCCCTGCTCTGCATAGCGCTGCGCTAGGCTATGTCCTCCTGCTGTATTAGCGTGATGTATGACCCAAACGCTGTGCTGCGCCACACCACACCGCACACACTCCTAACACACTGCTCCAAACACCCTCTGCGGCTTTTTCATTCCACCTGTCAAACAGTTATTCATCTCTCCCTCTCTCCTCTCTCTCTCGGTCCCTCCCTCCCTCACACTTGCTTATCTTTTCACCCACCCCTACATCTCTCTGCCTTATTGTATCCATCACTTTGCTTTGTCTTCATGAGCATTCTTACAGCTTTGTTTTCTGCAAAAAAAAAAAAAAAAAAGGGACACAATATTGCAGATAGCTCACCGTGAATGGCGCACATGCATCATTATACCATATTCTGCTTGCATCAATGCCAGCCGAGACTTTGGAGGCAGAGTATGAATTACTGCTAGGAGTGAAGTGAGTGGCAGAAATGTGCAATTCAAAGAGGATCAAAGCACCGAAAGCGTTTGTCACATTTGTCCACTTTGCAGGGGTGCTCTGACAGCGAGTGACGACTCTTTCCATCAGACCGCATGACAACCAATCAAAGACAAAAAGAGAGAGAAAGCGCCCCTTCAGTTCCACAAAGTACAACAGTGCATCTGAATAACGCAACTTGTCAGTTCAGCGCGGCTGTGCTTACGGGAACTGTGGCTTGCTAAGAGGAGGAGGGAATGAGGTGCAAAGGTTAGAAATGTAATCTGAGAAAGACAATTACCGTCACTTACGGTGTCTTTTGTGTAGCAGGCCCGTTTTTATCAGTGACACTAATTTATCTCAATGGTATTTACAGAGGACCAAGAGGATGGGGCTGCGGGAGGGAGAAACACAGAGAAAAGGCTGTCAAACCAATTCCCACCAACCACCGCTTCCTTCATTATCTGTGGCTGTTGGCTACAGAAATACCTAATTAGCTCGCTGGTTGTGCGCTATTGCTTTGTCTGCCTCCATTGTTCTTTTTATGTATATATGCTTTATCATTAAAGCACAAAAAGATGAGAGGTGATGACTGCTTTCATACTAAAGAGTTACAATTCTGACTTCTATTTACATCTGCGTGAAAAATACATGCATCTCGTGTCAAATATTCATACTATAAATTATGCCTCATGAGTCTATATGGGTGTAATTACCTTCTGATCTGAATGGCAGAATCTCTAGTTCAAAGACACTTCCCATATTAAAAAGACAGGAGCAAAAAGTATTTCCCTCCAAATGATACCGAGCCTGCAGCAGCGTGGGTCTCCCGCTGAGCACCTTTGATCATGTGTGTTTGAGTGCAGGCAGGTGCTTCAGGCATCCAGCGAGTCTGGGCCAAGACCTCTCCCCTGGACTCCCCTAAAACTTGGACAGCTCAGCCAAAGCTACAGCACCAGCGTAGCCTCGCACACGACACCCCGGCCATCAGCTCCACATTCTTAATCACACTGTGGAACTGATTCAATTCATTTGGCCTGGGAGCAGATATGGAGCCATTACGTCCTTATTAACAGAGTGCGGAGGTGGAGCCACACCTGAGTGCTCTGGAAATGGGCAGAGCGCTCAGCTGATTCCACCGCAGGAGGGACACTGTGGAGGAGGAAGGGAAGGAGGAGGGAGGACTGCTATTTAAAGACGAGGGAGCTAAATTTGATTAATCCATAAACTGATTTACTACGTCTGATAATATGCTGGTAACACATCCACACAGGGACTGCTATGATTATATCAGTTATGGTTCACGGCCATCTAAGATAAGGTTAAGCTTGGGGCTCAGAAGAGAGAAGGGGAGTAATTGAGTTAGCATTAGGGCAATACCATGCTATGATTTCTACTAAGGTATATAAAGTGTGACATGTAGCTTCAGAATGTCTGCAATTGGATGCCAACCTACGGCATGATCTTTTATTTTTTTGCTTTTTTATCTAAAGCCAGTTGGACGCTCATTTACAAGTGACTTAGCAAAAACAGCATGCTCTTCTAATTAACTACTTTTTCCTTTAAAACCAATTTTGATGTTGTAGATCATTGAAAAATGACTAATTTAGCAAACTTTCCATTGTTGGTAAAGTCACTTTTAGTTCCTTACACCTTCTAGGTATATTATTCATGACTGTATCGCTGACTTTGCAAAATGTAGAGGCTGCATATTTGACCAAAACTGAAATAAAATGACACGCCAAGCTCTATTGTACCCTCTTTATAGGTGTAAAAAGAAAAAATCTTAATCTGTGTTTTAATGTAATCTCTTTGAGGCAGCCTACCTTGAGGTTGGTGCTGGAGAATATTTCAGTAACAACTTTTAAGACTTTCCTTTGGTGTGTTATATAGCTGCTTTTTGTGTCCCCACTAGTTGTTCTTGCCACTGCTTCTTGCCTGCATGAAACACCACTTTAGAAGTCTTTTTCTTGTCTTACATGTTTGCATCACTAAGTACAAATTTGCACAAAACATACTAAATGGCCAGTTTGGCTCTCAAAAAACAAGAATGAGCAGCTTCCTCACTGTCGGCCACTATTTCTTCATTATGCCACTTCTGCTAAGGCTATGTGTCTTTGCCTATACTCAAAAATCTGAGGTTTAGGTTATTTCATTTTCGTCATGGCCAATGAGAGCGGACCTGTTTTTTTATTTTTTTATTTTTTGGGGGGGAGGGGGCTTAAAAATACAGGAGCTAAAACAAAAAAAAAGTGTTTCAGACAAAGTGAGAAGAGCAGCTGCAGTAATGTACAGTATGAGAAAAATAATGTGTTTTCCAAATGCTAAAGCATGTAAACATATTCTAGTAGGCCCCAAAATTACAATTATAATCATGTAAATTTGCATGACATGGTCTTTGTAATGAAATTCAGCACTTCAAAAAGTAACACAAAGACAGGAAATCATATATCCACTGGTACTCAATTGCTCCCCCCATAGAAAGAGAAACACAGAATGGATATACTGAGCAACAGCAAAGACCAAAGAAGAAATAGTGTGAGCAGATGGATGGAGCACCAAGTGCCAGCTGATCTGAGAGCTCCACAAGGAACTGTACCCACATCACCAGACCTCAAAAGGAGAAGGAGCAGGAAGCCACTCCTTGGCTCGGTGGCCAGGGATGGATCGCCAGGATGGTATTTCCGGAATGTTTAACCAAAGCCTTGAGAAGCTTGAGGGATGCTGAAATTATACACTCCCGCCTACAGGCTGTGAAAGTCTGCGAGCTGTTACTCACAGCTCAGAAGAATGCAATTTATGCATCTGTTTACTAACACAAGTACTTTGTTCTAAACCCCGGGAGGGTCACGTTCCTCTACCAAGTCAGTTTCAATTCCCCGTCAAGGTAAATACTGTGTGAAAGTGTTCCCACACACTGGCACAGTATGATAGAAGCTGGTTTGAGTTTTCCAGACTGATCAAAGAGAGTCGAGAGGGGAGTCTCTTCTGTTCCTACGCTCACATGATATGTAGGGCTTCATGGTTCACGGCGCGCCACATGCTGACGTCAGAGAAGCTCAACACATGGAGCAGGGGACTTACAAAAACAACACGGGTATTACGTCAGCGGCTCGGGAAGAGACACGCACTCTGAGGCGCACATGTTTACCTGACTGTCACTGTGATATTGCGAAACCAGGGGGATTCTGTTGTGTGGAAAGTATTTAGACGTACCCACGTGCAAAAGCGCTGCTGTCAAGTTTTTTTTAAAAATGAGGAGCGTGAGCATAGATGTTCACAATGAGTCTGTGTGAACTCGACTAAACAATTAAATGTAACCGAAGCATCTGAGATGTTCCGCAGCCTCCCACCCCAGCAGACAGCAGCCTCCTTCTCCTCGCACTGGTGCACGGATGCTGTAAACCAGGAAGGTGGAAAATGGGACAGATGAAATCTCGTATAACCTGTGGAGTTTGGCAGCAGTTTTGATCCAGAAAATGAAAATAAGGTTGTATGGGACTGTGTCAGAATAAAGTGACACATAACTACTCAGCCGCAGAAAAGCATTACCACTTTCAGCAGAGGCATATGGATGTTAGCAAAGTTTTATTTTCAATTTGTTAACTATTCTTTAGTGAGCTGTTGTTATATGTTGCAGGATAATCTACAATGTTCATGTGCATGGTGTCACACACTTAGCCCTGTTCCATTAAAATCAAGTTTTTTTATGGTTTTTATAGGTTAATAAGTTAAAAATGAAAAAACAAAAAAGCCACCATGATTGTTAATTTCCATGTTAAAGCTGCAGCATTCCCATAGTCTTGCGTTGCGTCAGGTCTGGTTGTCCCTAATTATCCTTCTGCTACAGGGTGAAAAACATTCTTTAAACCAAAAACAATCGACTTCGACAGTGCTCAGCCCAGGATATAGTGGCCCCATTTAAATAGTGACTTAATTGTTTTAGGTGAACCGTTTGCATGTTGTTGTGAAATACTTGCATGCAAATCTTCCCATTTTCAATGTGTAGTTTGCTGTTGCTGTTGTTTCCATCCAAGAAGGGGATTTCAAAATGCTAACATGCTTGCAAGAAATGGTAGGCTTATACCCACACTATGCACCCATTGATTAGACCAAGCGTACACATTCAGACTTCTAGGATTTCATACGTAACAAACCAAAGGAACCAATCCTGTCAACTTGCAGGGTCTTGATAATAATACAGAATATTCTTTTTCTTCAGCATCAGTTTCTGGTTCAAACATATGCAACTGAATTACTCCAGTGCTAATAATTTCCATTGTGTAATGTAGAGTAGTTTTATAATGTTGGTATGTTACAGAGGAAGCAATGTTGTATCAATACAACTAAATCATTTTAAGGTATGAGGCGATTACTTCCATGGACAATATGTATGTTTGATATGCAGATATCAGTTTTAAGGGTTTAATCAGTGACCAAAGAGGGACTTTAAATATGATTTTCAAATGTGATTATTGCGAATATTTAACCGTACTGTTTAAACTGTGCTTGACTTTGTTTTCTGAGTGTTTTCTTATTTTCAAGCTAGTCGAGAAGTCTACATTCAAACTTCTGTTTCATCGACAGGGAAATTAGTCGTTGGTAACATCCCCACTGTGAACAACTAATAATTACAAGTTGTGAGATAAGAAGCGAGAACAAAGAGACAAAAATACATCTTTGTGAGCGCAAGAGGCAGCCACCCCACCACCGTCACCACCTACCACCCCCTTGGGCCTCCCTCTCAGACACATGTGTCATTAACCATTCTTTCTCTCAGGCTTGATTGATGTTCCCTCTCCTAACACAGCCATGCGTCACTAATCATTTCATATGAGACTACGCGCAAAAGTGGGAAAATTGACTAACCATTAAGAAACCATTTATTGCCAACGGACGGCATTAACGGGCTGACATTGACTGGTGCTTTCATTTAAAGTTCACTCTCATCAATGGCCAAGAAGGAGGAAGAGTGTTACTGTTTATTAGCGTCTGTTTATTAGGCAGAGGAATGTAGAAATATCTCAATTTGTTTCGCTCGGTTTTGTTCGCTGCTTGTCTAAATGCTGTGGAGGCTTTTCAGGTGGTTGATCCATATTAGCGGTCCCTGTGCTGATGAATGCATTTTCCACCTCGTTCTGTTGCCCATGCTATTGAGTGTTTGGTCAACTGGCAGGCATAATGTGGACTCTCCAACACTGAGACAGTGCCCTTGCTTTCCAGTAGAGCTGCTGAATGTGTGTGAGAATGATAAGCTCAGACTAGGGGAATCCTGGGGAGGCTATGAGGCATTTTGTGAGTAATCTGACCCCGAGGGCAGGCTTAGGCCGAGCAGTGTAGTAAAGGACAATGAGCCAGAGCAGTGGAGAAACTCATACACAGCGGCTTCCCCCCAAATGACTTTAGACACGCTTCCGTCCGCAGAAACAGATTATTGCTGTTTATCCTCTTTTCATTCTGATTTTTTTACATGTGTGCATTGGAGTCTTTGGCCTGATAATGGCAGTTCTCCACACCTCCCTCTCAGCTATCGGCGGTCCAGGCGCTGCAATGTGTACTTTTAGAAAAATCAATTGCTACAGCTGTGAGATGAGAATGTAATACTGAATACATTTTGTGTTTCCCTCTCTAATCTTCTCCCTCAACATGTCAGACAAATTGTGCTGCCTCTGCCAAATCTAATATAACTGGCCCCCTTCTTCTCACAATGTGTGCATATATACACACACAAACAAGTGCGGCACACACACACACAGGCAGGAGGACAGACTGGAAGTGGAGGGAGATGGTGGTAATCACAGCCAAGAGAGGATCAAATATGTATGAAAACGCCGTGTTATAGGAAAAGGCGTATTCTCCCCACCCTGGAGGATAGACCACGCATGTAATCTGTATGCTGTCTGTCCCCAGGCTCCTGTGTTCCTGCTCTTCAAACTCATTCGCCCAGACCTGAATTATTTGTGTTTTTGTATTGAAAGATAACAAGTGCGCACAATGCATTCAGGATTCAACCACTCACAGCCCCGCTTCCCCTGTGTCATGGTTAAGTCCTCTCTTCCCATCACATTTCCCATCCAGTTGCTTATCGCCTCTCCCCTTGACACGCCTGTACTTCCCCCCGTTTCAGCAAAACTGCCATTCCACCACTGTGGGTAATTTATGCAGTGATTTATCCCACCACATCTTGTGACCACCTGTCATGAGGAGATAGCATTCTCAGTACTATTAAGCCAATGCAATTACCAGACAGGGGGTCTTTGGTTCAGTCAGCACCTTAACACGCTGCAGACTTCCACCATGTGACTGTAGAAGTTGATATTATATGCAGGTCTGCAGGAGCCCTAACCGCCGGTGCAGGGGCTCTACATGCAAAACACAGACGTGGAGCTCGAGTGTCTCAGACAGGACGAGGGAGAAAGAGGAACGACGACGAGGAAAATCATCAAAGCAGGAGTGAAAGCTGGCCATGCTGCAAACAGCTCAGGAGAGGCAGCGTGTCGCCGTCTTTCTAATGACAGCCAATTTAATTGAAAATCCACTTCTTTGTGTGAGAGCAAACAATCCAGTGTCGAGAAGCTGAGGCACTATTCCCTGGCTCAGTAGTTAACAGTGAAAAACTGAAGAGAGAGGCTGAAAGGCTAAAAAGAGAGCGGGGGAAAGAGAAATGGAGCGGGAGGAATAAAAAGAAAGCAAAGAGAAGGAAAGTATTAAAGGAAGGCACAGATATGGGTGGAGTGAGAGGGAATTACAGATTCCACTGAGATAAAGAGGCAAAGCGATGTGAGGGTGGGAGAAAGAAGGGGGGAGAAATAGAGAGAAACAGTGGAGAAAAAAAAAACGTCGGGAGGGGGGAGGGAAGCAGAGTGAAATCCAAGCTCAGCAGTCTTCCTCGGGCTCAATTTCCAGGACATGATTAGTTTGGAGTGATGACATGTAATGGGTGCAATAAAAAAAAAAAAAAAGTCAGCCTCTCCTACTCTCCCTTCCTTAACTCTCTTGTTCTCTCAAAAAAAAGCATTTTTCCCAAAATAGAAGCCTGCTGTAAAGCTTAAAAACTCAGAGGACTAGTCAGTGTCCTTTTGTTCAACAGCTGCCACGGCTGTAAACCACGACTAAAACTACCCACTAACTATCTGTCAGCATCTCTGCGTCTTTCACTGCAAAGTACATCTCGGAGTAGATGCAGAAAAGTTGCTATCACTTCTTAACTCAAAAGCTACCCCTCGAAAAAAATCGAATCCTCACTGTGTGCTTTAGGGAAGAAAAAAAAAAAAAGATGGCCACTTATTTTCCCCTGCACATTCATGTGGCTGCTGGTGGTACCCGCTCGGTGACAACCTCATGTCTCTAATTTGCCCTTTTCTATTAGGAAAGCTAGCGCACATTGATTTCTATGGATCCTGAAAAGCAATAATCACAACAGTCTGGCTTGCATGACCTCTCCAAGACTCATTTGTTAGCATTTACACAACAACAGCAGGACTTGTTACTGTAAAGGGCAGGGTTTAGAACCAGCATATTGCTTTCAGCAGGGACAGGGACAGCATATACGATTTGCAAATAGCACTAACATTACCGGCAAAGTAATTTAATTTAGAAAATCAAATGGAAAAAGAGCGTTGTCGCAGCTCTTGGCTCAAACGTGCGTTCCTGCTGGTTCAAAAATGTTGCCTTGAATGCATGCTGTATCAATTTTCAAAGGAAGAATGCAGAGAGGAATAGATATCTGAAAAAAACACAAAGAAAAAAGAAGGAAAGATTTGGCCATTTCTGCAGGGAATGTCATGGTTGACACAAACACAAGTATCGGCGAGCAAAACACTGCAACCAGCCCCCTGCGGTGAGCTTATGACTATGATAACCAAGCAAGAGGACAGAGAACAAAGGGAAAAGAAAAAGCATGAATATATCAGGAAGAGCGCTAATTGACTCCAAAACACTTGCAAGGGGTTTTGGATTTGTGAGCTCCCCTCACATGCCCTCCCTCCTTCTCACTGTACTTGCCTTCTTCAACTTCTAACCTCCTGCTTTTCATTTCCTTTTATGTTCTAAGTCATATCCCCTTTCCTCACCTCAGCAGAGCAGCACCACGGTTCAGTGTCCAATTTTTTGCTAGCTTCCACATTTGCCAAACACATTAGGATCAAGCGGCTACTGAACCTAAAGTGTCCACATTTCCACCTGTGCTCCTTATCTCCTTAACCTTAAACAGACTGGCCCCACCCCGACCCCTCGCTGCTGCCGCTGAGTCCCAGACAGGGTGTCCTGGCCTGGCTCTACCCTAGTGAGCAACAACCTGGTCTCAGCCCTGCACAACAGATTGACTCCGTCTGTGCTAGCACCCCGGTGGCTAATGCAAATACAGTCCATCTGCTAATTCTAATCCATCCATCCTCAGTTGATGTAAAGGCACACACGCATATGGGTATACGTGGCAGCTCTGAGGGATGAGATCACATCCTATCTGATGGAGCACAATACAGTAAATGTGATTAATTGATAACATCACTATTATTATAAAGCCTTTGAGCATCTTATCACCTGATGATCAATGAAGATAAGTGGCAAGCTGCTGCGACAGAATCTCTAAACATATTTCTGCCCCACATACACAGTAATATCCTCTGAGTTAACGGCATCCACGGGGTTTAAACATGGGTGAGGGCTCGTGCACACACGGGCGCAGGTACAGGTACACACACGGGCGCATCAGCCACCAAAATAACTATCACGCTTCTATGAGAAAGCGCAAAAAAAAACATTACACGCACACGGGGCCTGAGGAAAAACATGAAAAGAGATAGAGTTTAAGTGTAAACATGGAGAGGGAGGATCATGGGAACTCAGCTGTTTGGGGGTGCGAGGAGATTAGCTGCAGTTAAACAGAGCAGATACATGTACTAAATATGCTGCAGAGTTGTTAAGCTAATCGCACTCATCCTGGGGATTAGCCCATATACTTATGTTAAGGGAACCCTTGCGAGCCAATGCTGTAAACACATTAGCGGGCAGAAAAAAAACAGTCACAGATACAAGAAGCACTGTCACCAAAATAAGAAAAATATCATCTCTGCATATAAAAATGCAGCACAGCAGAAGAGAATGAGCCCCAATGCAGTTTGGCTTTTGAATGTAGGCCAAGTGTGTAAGTGTGAACATGTGCATTTGCATGTGTAAGCGCTGTTATTTGCATCTTTTTGTGTTGGTGCTCAAGTGTATGCAAATCAGCTCACACTGCATGAGTGCAGCAAGTGTGAGTGTGTTTGTGTGCGCGCGTGAGAGAGAGTGTAGTCGGCATACGGCGCCCCTGACTTTGCACATCTCACGCATGCTGGATGAGTTCTTTCTGTATAATCTCATTTAAACCCCCTTCACACACCATAATTCAATTCTCTCTTCTAGACAATGACCATGTCATCTTAATCTGGCAGGTAGATTATACAGCATCCCACACAAGACTGCTAATGCTGAGGAAACGGCTCGGGCTATTGTACGCTCCTTCAAGGTTGGATGGGCCGCTATAGATTGCTTTAGAGGATTGCTTCTGCCACTCATGTTTTCCACCACTGGTTTCTTGCCTTTAATCTGAAGAAGTTTTTTCCCCCTCTTTCTACCATTTGGGAATCCTGCTCGTGCTTTCTGTGGGTGTGATTGGTTAAACTTCAACAACCCCAATGACACGCTGCTCTGAATACTTTACTCTGCTCATCTGTTTACTTGTTCTCATGAATATTCATTAGTATTCTTGAACACAAGCGTAAGCCTCCTCGTCACAAGAAAGCACCTTGTTCTAACACTTCAGCATTACACAATAACACTGACCAAAAGGCAGACCTGTTGTAAATATTTGCAGGTGTTAAGGCTGAGAGCCGTGATGCGCTGTTGCAGATATCGAGCTGGCAGAGCTCATTTCGGGCTTACGAGCGACAGCTCTCGTGAGACGCAAGTGGGTAATTGAGCCAAAACAAAACCAGCTAATAATCTGTATTTCTACAAATCCTGCGAGATAGTGAATCAGATATAATTAGAATTTTTAATTACTGTCAGTAATCAGCTAGAACATTGCGATGACATGGAGTGGCAGGTGTGCACGCACCGGTTGTCTGGCTGCGAGGACCTGATGCTGCCCCATCAAGTCCCCCCAGCCTGCTCAATCGGATTATGGCTAAACCATTCAGCCATAACAGGGACTAACAGAGCTGCTTCATACCTTAACCACTTATCCTGCCTTGATCCACCCAGCAAGGTTCCCTAAACACTGGGCACAACATCCCTGTTTGCCTTGAGGGGTGAATGTGTGGGGAAATTTTAAGCGTGGCTACAGAAAAATAAAGCCATCTTAGTGGTGTCTCAGATGTAAAATTAGAGAAATCAAAAGATTATCATTCTATGTGTAACCCAATCAGTCATGTGGACACATTAGCATATTAACAAGCAGCTCTTGAGTCAGCGTGTTCCTGCCAAGCAGCACCGTGTCCTGCTGACCTCAGTCTAAATGCTGGAACCAGAGCCTCAGGATCACAGGAACATTAATGAACTGTGATATAGAACAATGTTACGAGAGATCCCCAACAAGACTACAACACCCTACATGATTTTACCCCCCACCCCTCCTGAAATCATGGGTCAGATTCTCTGACGCAGTGCAGCTAATGAAAAGCAGAGACCCAACAACATTCCTAAGAAGAATGGTACAACAAACAAACAGATGCCAGCGCAAACACCAGACCCACACAATGAAAATAGCATTACAGTCCAACCACAAAGCCCTGGAATACTGTAAAGAATAGACAGCGAGTGCAGACAGTCGTGAAATTTGCTTATTTTGTGCAAAACCACAACAAGTCCCTCTCTAAATCATTAGTTTAGAGTTCTAAGGCTCTTTTTTCAGTCGACACATAAAAGTCACATCTGCCATATTGTCATCACAGAGTAAGGCTGGATTGACTGCTAACATACAAGAGTCTCTCTATAGCTCCAGAAACTGTTGAGCAAGGTGAGGCCTGCAAACACAAGCACCATCCAACCACCACTGAAGCAGAAACTACATAGGACAAACTTTGAACCAGGCATCTACACAGCCCACAATGTGGCATTACTGAGCTCAAGGAGTGATCACATCAATAGAGTCTACTTTCATCCTCTGAGCATTTGTTTCTTCAGAAGTAGATGTGACTGCAGAGCAGAAGGTTTCTCCTGCCTCCAGGCTGTTCCTGTGTAGGTCTTCTCCTCCTCTGATCAATCCCCCGTGTCCCTTTGTGGGTCGTCCAACAGGCCAGCCAAGCAGACAGGCTCAGTCAGACATGCTTTTTGCTTACTTTTGTCTTCCTCTATTGACCAGAGGGAATGCTTTCCAGCTGGACTAAGTTTGCCTCCCTTCTCTTTATCTACCCAGTTGCAGACTGCAGTTGTTTTGGGTGACACCCTGCTGGATTGTCTTTGCCGTGTGAATGTGAATATGGATGTGTACGCTAGGGGAAAAGCGCCAGGGTGTTCAGTACATCGTAAACCTTAGAAGAATGCATCATGTCCTCTCTGCAGAATGTGTTTCTGTGTGCATGTCTCCTTTGTGAGCCTTTTAGAACAATGCAACTAGTGTGAGCCAGCACTGTAAAGTGGTATGTGGTTTGACCAGGTGTCTCCTGAATTGATCCCAGGGGTCCTGTGGTAAGATATGCTTCTGATATCTGAACACCTCTTACTGCTTGGAGGATATGGTAAGCAGGGGCCAGACTGGGCAACTTGAGAGGCCCCTGAAGATCACATGCCATCACAGAAGCATGCTCAGTAAGTACTCTGTCCAACGTTTCTTATACTGTGGAGTCAAAACATCCATGGACGGTATCTTTGTAAAGAGTACAGCAGCTTAGAGATAACATTCCAGACACATCTTCATTCATTTGTCTTGCTTAATTATAATCTAGTCAACAGACATATACAAGGCAGCTCAATTAATCCATGTATTTCTCATGCTATTTTGTGTTCTATTGCCAATAATAGAAATCCACATTGTGCAGTCATCACAAATGAAATGAAAGCACTGATCTATCGACTAACGAAAGAACTACAAAATGGATTTGAATAAATTCGACACTGATTCATTTATGCATCAAACTGTTTCTGTCAGCATCCACTATTAAGCATAATCAGCAACTGAAAAAAACATAGCTGCTTTGCCAATCTTTTTCACTTAAAGTGTGGGCAAAGATGTCAGGTAAACGGATCAGGCCATTTAGTGTGCGAGAGGCTCTTTGATTTTAAGATATTAATCCAAGCCTGTCTTTGTACTTGTTCCTTGCTGTGTTTTCCAGATGGAAACTGAAATAGCCTCAATCTTTTTCCTTTGGAGGACTTTTACTGTAGTCGGAAACACTATTTTTTTGTTAATGCATACTCCATTTCAGTGTGTTCTTAAATTGGCAGCATTTGCTGTCTCCAGCAAGTTAAACTAAGAAACACAGTACATGGCTCACAGTAGTCTGCACACATCTAAATTAGGTCTGTATGCCATCCAAGATTTATCCTGCTCTAGTGTCCCCTGAATTCAAAAGGACAAAGCAGGGTTCTCAGTCAGAGGCAGGGGTGTGCTGTATAAAGAGGAAACAGGGCTCTCCATACAGAGGGAAGGACATGGATAAATATAACCTCCCCTCTCACCTCCTATTCTGTGTCTGCCACCAGTTTTACTCAGTCGAGGTCCCAGTTGCACCGTAGTCACAACCAAATAGACAGCTGGCAGTCAGTTATGTTCCCACACTTCACACTGCGAACAGGGTCCCTTACCACCTTGCAATGTCAAACGCACCATTCAGACAACCCTAAATATTTAATCAGGACAAGTAGAAGGCAATCTTCTACATCCACTAGCATTAAACATTTAATACCCGGCTGACATGATATCTAGTCAGCCGAGACCTAGTCAAGAGACGCTCGCACTGGAGAGCTGCACACACTTGTTCTTACCCAGTTAAATTACACAAAGACAAATCCCACAGAAAGAAACAGAGAACACAACACTCTGCCGAGCGTAGGTCAGAGTCAAGCAGCAGACACACCCGCACGCAGGCCCGCTGAAACACACACACACACACACAAACCGGCAAAGGTAAATTTCTATACAAACATATATCATCTGTGAGAGGTGAAGCAGGGAGGAGGCTTGTGAATCCCATCAGTCACGGCTTTAGACTAAGGTTAAAAGCAGAACAGGGCAGCCACTGTCAGCACACACAAACCGACCAAGGACAGAGAGGGAGGGCCGAGGGCAATACGCCGTATATGGTAAAAATACAACACCACAAATCCGCACAAGGGCAGATGTGTTATGACACTGTTACATTACAGTTGTTGATACCACACATCTCCCCAGTTCAAGCAACGTCTACACTGATTTTACACATCTGCTTTTAGCCGTCGAGGAACATTACTGCATATATGAAACAAAGTTGAATAAATAACGCCTTTCGTGGCTCCAGATGGAAACGCGTAAAATCTGATAATCTTCCTTAACTGATGTCTCTTGAGTCAGTACTAATTGGGTCTGAAGACAACAAGTTTGAAAATGATAAAAAATAAATAAATCTGTGTGGCATTCGAGAGAAAGTAAGCTTAGGCTCTGCAGCCCACTGCTGCTTAACGCTAGTGTCTCAAGGCTGCATTAGCTGGTACTATTTAATGAATTTATGATTGTATTGTATTTTCGCTAACTGCGTGTTGTTGATGATGGACTCTTGGCAAAGACTCTCTTGAAAATGAGTTTGGGATCTCAGTGGGACCCGGCTGAATAAATCATTATCAACTCATTAAATGGCTGTTATAATCGCACCTCATTCCAATACATATGGGCTATTAGGTACTTTCCACACCTTTTGGTAGGCCAGAAGGTGTGTTGCCATCCACTGTGATCAGCAAAAAACGCAAATTAACCTCGAAGCACAGGCGACCTCTTGCAGTTGTTTAATAAAGCTGATGTAAAATCTCTGTTGTAGTCTTTTCCCCGGAAACTGGAAACAAACTGAAGCTTTGTAGCATGTGGTAAACTTAACAAACGGGTGTAATTTATTTCTAAACCACGATTCATTTGTAAACCTAACCAAGTACTTTTTGTGGTGTAAGTTGAACTTAACCATACAGCCAGAGAAAACACAAGTAAACAGCGAGTAAAGATGAAAGTCAAAATGAACTCAGGTAGATGAAGTAAAGTTTGCCGACCTATGCCACTCTTATTGTTGTCTAATCTTCAAATGTGAACGCTTGTGGTAGTTTTTGGTATGGATGTCATGATTTTGATCCTTTTTTTTGTTTTGTTTGAACGTCTTGAGACCCACGATGATCCTGTAGTGCAATGCTAAACTTCAGTTCGTACTGTGTCTCTATTTTAAACTGTCTGCATGAAATAACATAATAAACGAACAGTTAGATTGAGATCATTAGAGAATTAGAATCTACTGTGTGCTGTGATTGCAAATTTGTTCTGCAATGATCACCTGTCAGGAACATTCTTCAAGTCATTTAATTACCTGGGCCCTAATTTTGTACATGTACATCTACACATGCCATCAGTGTTTAAAGGTGATGCGTGTGGCCCAAGTCAATAGTATCAAGTGGCATCAAGTATAGAGTATACAGTGTACACTACACATGCAGAAACAAACACACACACGAACGCACAGATACAGATGCAGATACTGGAGGTGACCCAGCGCACTGACAGGGTGGGACGTGACTTGATTAAGAATGGCGAGGTAAGAGTGATAAAGTAGCACCTAAATCCACCCACATCCTGTGACCCTGCAATAAGTCAAACACAAACGACAGGCACATACACTATAAATAATCCTGTCTGAAGTCAGGCTGCAGCAGCCCTCCCTCTGCTCAGGTTTAGATTCATCGTTTGACTAAATGTAAGACAAAAAGAGAAAAACTTTGCTTTCGGGAAAACAAACACCAAGCAGACATACCCGATATAACAACTAATAAGTTGCTAAAGGCAGCTACGTCTAAGTTCCTGTTCTCTATTTTCATTCTCTCCTGGGCCACATGCACAAACACTGAGAGAAACATAAATAGCACACATGCTGAATGACTGCCTCGCACTTGTGAAAATTCATGCGATCGCACCCAAACACATCATGTGGGGTTAATAGAGCAGGTGTCCACTGCAGAGCTCTCTCTGCACCCTTGGCTTCTGAGCCAATATTCTCGGCTAATTTGAATAAAAAAAAATCTGCAAACATTTGCTGGACGATTCAGGCTAATGTTCAATCTGCTGCTCTTTGACACAGTGCCACCACGCATCTAATTTCCATTCCTGAAGCCTTACCACAAACCTGCCAGCATTGCAGTGTCATGTGGCAGAAATAGAGAGGGGAAATTGAGGGAAGGAGGAAGGGAATGACATGTTTTTATTTGTGCAGAAGAAGAAAATGCTTGAGTATTCGGCTTGAAAAATAATGCGAATAGTATCCAAATGTGTCAGCAGAACATCATCAAGGTCGAGGTGGAAAATAGAATTCTGATACGTTTAAAAAAAAAAACTCACACGAGAGCAGAAAAAAAAAGTGCAGAAAAATATTTGACAGAAAAATAATGGTGAGGAAATGCCTGAAATTGTAGGGAGTGTCTTGTGATTTGGGTAAACGCGAACCATAGGTGCTGGCAAAATGCTGCAGGAGAATCGCAAACATACAGTACATCCACCTCAGCTGATGTATAAATGTCTTGCACACACAAGCTCACACCTCCCAACCTCCCAGCTCATAAAAAGTGAAACAGAGAGGCAAACCCACAACAGTAAGATAGTCTCTTTTGGAAAAAATAATAAATGAGGGAAGAGGATGGAGGCAGGAAAACATGCTCCCATGATGATATACCGCTTGCTTTTATGCATAGCAAGAGTTTCCACTCAATTTCCTTTTCTTATTTTGGCACCATCCTGAAGATAATATCTCTCTGTCTCTTTCTCTGTTCCAAAGGCATGATGAGGGTTGCATAAAATTAGCTGCTTGATAGGGAGACCGTGTCCAGGGGCAACATGGAGGACCTTGTTTCCAAAGAGTCTCGACACACTCCGTTCAACCCCCCATATCCCCGAGTAACAACGCAAAAGATCAGATAGAGAAGGGAGAGGCCTGTTTAAAATAGCACCCCACAGACACTCTTCTGAATTTTTGAACAGCAGCAGCAAAAAAATGAAAAAAAGGAAAGGGGAAAAAAAAATCATAAAATGATGAACTCAGCGCTGACACTCTCTACATGCTGCAGCTGTCTTTCAGGGTTCTTCCACCCGAACTAATACAGGATTAAGTGTGTGTATTATGAATGTATGTTGTTTATTGTGGTCAAACGGAAGCAGAAGCTCTTGTCAAAAAACCACAGAGGTGAAACTGTCATCTCATACCCTTCATGCACTGAAAACAGACAGGTCGGAGTCTTAAATGCTTCATCTACTCTCTGGTATCCCAGTCCAATTACAAGTCGTCCCACCAAGCCCTTTCTTTCCACACTCTCACGGGCTGTCAGATTCTGATATGGAGGGCGTTGCAATATTGAAGGTCGGCCGGGCTGCACACTTAACCTCATTTCCCATCACCCTGCTCTGCCTCTCCCAGAAGAGCCTTTTGATTGGTGTCCATTTGAAAAGCGGGCTTTGGGTTTGACGGGAGGGGTACGGAGGGTAGGGGAGATCAGAGCAGCCTCAGCCAGCGCAGCCTGAGAAAGGAGCTTTTTGGAGCACGACTCCTGACTGTAGTCAGTTATAATGGTTTTCAATTAACCAAGGGAAAAGACTGAGAACTAATCTGGGCTAGCACAGGAGAACCAGTCATGCAATATTCATGTACACAAACTAATGAAAGCCCAGATTAGCCTACATATTTACACGGGGTCGGTACTGTGTCGTCCACACATTAAAGGAGTCTGCTGCCAAGAGGAGAGAGAGCGAGAAGAAATAGAAACAGAAAAAAAAGGGGGAGAATGGTACAGTCAGAGACAGAATTTCGAAAGAGAAACGATAATGAAGTGCAGAGAGGAGATCAAGAAAGAGAGAAATCAAGGGGGAAAATGAGAGGTCAACGGGACACGGGGAGGACCTTGAACAAAAAGGAAATGGAATCATGAGATAAAGAGGTGAGTAAAAGCTAGAGGAGGTGCAACTCCTCAAAAAGAGATTAAGGATCATCTGCATTTTGCCTTTTCATCTGCCTTTACCGTAATCATCTCGCTCTGAAGGCACCAGCCCCCACTCAAAATGACACCAATCTGAATGAGTGATCTTGACAAATTGGGCTGCTAGAGAAAAGAGAGTGCTCTTCTGACTAAGGAGAGGGCTGCATACAGACAGTGGGGAGTCGCCAGCAGGACAGAGATATAACTGTAATTGGCTGCTACACTCTCCTTCCCCTAATCTGCGCCTATGGAAAGAGCAAACGGAGAGCCCAAACTGGAAACAGCGAAACCCTCCGCAACTAATAACTTCAGTAATGTTTCAAATGTTATGTACATACATCAGAACAATATGAGAAATTCATCTGTAATCCTTAGTAGGTCACAAAAGACTTAAAAGACTTCAAAGCTGGATTAATGTGTGACTGGACATACCAATTCCACACTGGCTAACTTCTTACCAAGCATTAACACTGTATGTCAAACAAGAAGCTAATCGTGGGTTTAGTTTGAAAATATCCTTTGACCTTTTGTAGAGGTCTCAGAATTAATTTTATGCTCCACAGATATCTAATTTTATGCTTTTACGGACTTACACATTTGCAGAATAATGGAAATGTCCTGATATTTCTCTTCACTTAGGAAACCACTGAGCCTGGTGTGCTGCAAAATGTACAGTGTTAAATGCCTGCTTCTGTTTCATTTCATGGCCTGTGTATAAGACGCTTGTGTACATATGCCGAATGGTCCACGGTGAAATGCAATATAGGGGGAAAAAAAATAAATGAAGGGGTTATTTGAGCAAAGCTCTCATTCTCTTGTTTCAAGGACCCAGGGAGACTAATGAATTCACAGTTTTACCAATGTGCTGGGCTAGCAGGTTCTCCCCCCCACTCGCTTCTTCTACCTGCCTCAACTTTCGGAAATGAAATGTGAGAAATGGGCCAATTTACAGCTAAGGGCTGTTTCTTCCTAAGAGACACAGACATAAAGATGGAGTACAGAGGATATGCAGAGGTAGATGGGGAGCGATGAGGGGGTTTGAATTTAGACAGAGAGAAAAAAAGGAGAGAAAAAGATGTGAGACAGGAAAGCAAGACGTTGGCACTAATATGAGTGTCATCTCTGAGGGTAGACAGAAGTGCTTGAATTGCATTTTTGGCCTTTAACTTCTCTTATACAAAGAGACTGCAGTTGAAGAGCAGCTCTTGATCTTCCCAATCAGCTCGCATGACAAGAGCTGCTCAGATATTCAACAAGCAGAAACAAAAGAGCATGTCAGCATGAAGAAGTTTGCTACACTCCGAGAAGTTTGAAAGAAAGACATAAAGAAGTTGGAAGGAAGCCTGCAGAACAAAGGCGATGGAAAGAAGGACGACAGAAATGAATATGAGAGGTCCTACGCCATCTGTTCATAATTATGCTTGAAGTCCATACTGCAGTTGAAATGCTCTGCAGCACCACCGTTTCCTTTGGGAACGCCAATGCTCAGTTACAATATCTACTCATAACACTCTCATCGTTCTCCTTTATAACAAAAGCATGATGTAACTTGTGTTCAACGAGTCACGTGTGTGAATCCTTTGATAGAGCAACACAACAGAGGAGGTGTTAGTTGTCTGAAGTCCCATGCAGGTAACACGTAACTGCATTTAAGCTTTGAATTCATACAATGACGACACACGTACGGCACATTTGACAGACAAACTGGCAGTTTCAGGGCATTTGGCGGAATGAACCAAACACTGCAGAAATCAGAGACAAAGCTTCGTGATCGCTCTGACATTACATCTGTTAACTCCTCAGCACAGCTTTGAGAGGATGAGACCAGGAGGTGGGAGCAGGAGGAGGGTGAGTGACTGGGAGGAGTCCCCCCCCCCCCACCCCCTCATGGGACCGGTTACATTTTCATTTGATAGGAACTGGAAAACCACCATCTGTAATTAGATTACACATAGATAGATGGAATGAGAAAAAAATCCTTAGTTAATTAACTCAAACCATATTCTAATCAGGTTTCATAACCCCCCTCTTCTCAACAACCTCCGATCTGAATCCTCTCACAAATCCCCCGGGATTCACCATCTCACAAGCCAAGAAGAGACAAGCTCTCAAACAAGATCATTTGACGCTAATTTTCCAAACAGGAAAGCACTTAAAGACGCACTCTGATTGTGACAACTATGCACGTGCATCAATAGCTAATAAGAAAGAAACGGAAGTCACAGAAGGCGCACTTATAGTAGGTACAAAAACATCTTTCTGTCTCGTGTTGCTTTGTGCAAGTTTCCTGAGATTAGCAGTTCCTGTGCCAGGGCGACAGCTTCCGTCATTGCAGGAAACGAGGGCAGGGAATTAAATGAGTCTCTCTTTATGGGAACAAGTGGCTGTGATAACAGTCAAAGAGGTGTCTCGGAAGGAGTGTCGGCCGCCACATTCACATCTCCATTATCTGTCAACCTGCCAGTCCATCTGTCTGGTTGCCACACTTTGCTCGGAAGACTGACAAACTCCATTTACAAAGAGAACATGTGTCACATGTGCCGCGCAATGAGGAAAAGCAGCACCCGAAATGTTGCGCACTGCCGCGCAGTTTTGCTATTGTTCCACATTTTTCATCAGTTTCTAATTATTAGTCCTGTAGAAGAAATAAAGAATTCCAAAGTATTTTATCAAAGCTGTCTCACAGACACTCGTCAGGCTGACAGCTCCATCACGCAGCCATTACATTTGTCTCTCACTTTGATTAGAAATCCATTTCAAATGTCAAGTCAGTTTTTATTTTTCAGAACAAAGCACAGCGTGAACAAAAAAGAGACTACAGACACCAGTGAAACAAGAAGAGCAAGAGATTAGATGTCAAACTGTTTCTCCACACTTTAATTCTAATATTAAGATAAGCAGTGCATTCCTCAGGAAACTAATCCATATGTATAACAGGGCCTCTTATGTTCGTGCAGTGTTTGACAACACGGTTTCTTGATGAACAAAGCTTTTGTTTACCAAAGACAATGAATCTAAGCCACGAGATTCAGTCAATTTCTATTGATTAAGGCATTGAAGCATGTAATTTCATCAACTTCAGAATTACAACAACAGGGACAAACTAAGTTATTAAATTAGATTTTTAACAGTGCTAAAAGACGCACTTCAAAACACCAACTGGCAGAGAAACACCCGGCATTGTCAACAGGATTTTACCAAATCTAAATTGTTCCTTTGGGATCAAGAGCACGTTGACACATGGAGAACTGCTTTAATTTCTCAACACCTGCTCGCGCTCTACAAAATACAAGCAGCACAGAGCTTTTCCTCCTCTCCAACAAACAATCCTGGTCTGCCATTTCACTGAGCGTGGTATTCAGCCAAGCCGTCTCCCCCGAGTCCACCGTGCATGTGTATGTGCATGGGAAGAGCCACCATCACAGCAGCCTGCACCTGCTCTGCCTGAGGCCCAACTCTGTTAGCTGGGAGCAGCAGCACAATGCAGAGATGGAGGAATGAGGGGATGGAGTGGCAGAAAGCTACAGGGAAAAGATCTGTAGGCGTAAATGTCAACAGCTTAGCTCAAACCAACTATACTTAAGCTTTATAGCATTCGAGGAGCTAATATGAATTCCTATGAATTCCAATCTGGTAGCTATTGAGCTTGCGTGCTCTGCAACACTATAAATAATACAATGTCCCAGTTGTCTGGAAGAAAAATAAAACCAAATGCTTCAAGGTGGGAAGTTTGTGTGCAAGTTCAGCTGCACATCCTTACATGGAGTTGCTAAAGGCAGGCAGCTTAGCCCGTGGAGGGCTGCTGCAGCTGGTCCGAGCCTGATGGACACATGCAGTCATGTTCACCGACAGACTCAGGCATGGATAATTTCACATGTCCAAATGCCAGCCAGCGTAGCTATGTTACAATGATGTCCATGGGGCACTACTGTAAAATGCGCAGAGCCCAGCAGCAACAAACAAGAAGCATTCTGTCTGCAAAATATAACATGCCCATTCATTATAGCACCCGGCTCAGCAGTTTGACTCAGCACCTGAACACCTGAGCTGTAGCTTCATCCAGACCTAATGGGGCACATAAACTTTTCCATTCTGACAAAGATACTATTGCAGCATTACGGCAGACAAATGTAGCACTTGCGGGCTTTTCTGAAACTGAAAAAGACAACATTGTTCATAAAAAGACGAAGGGGAGGGGGGGGGCTAACGTATACTCCCAAATGTAAATTGGGAGGGTAATTTCACACCTGAAGCATTACACCAACTGTTGTGTGCCAAGTTACAGTGTTTTGTTCCAATGAGTGATTATAATTTTTTTAAAGCCCTCATTGGAGCAGCTGGAATGAGTGCACATACCACTTTTTTATTGCAGAAGACAAAGTAGCATTCATGGCACTAAACATGTTCCTGTTCGGCGCGACTTCATCAAGGAGAACAACCAGACAGGTGGCAAAGGCGGCAAACACATCTTAAATAGCTATAAAGGCCGACATTACTTAAAATAATGTAACAGCGCGCCGCAGACATTGTGTAGCGTCTGGTCGGCCCCCGTAGCAGCCTCGCACAGTATATTTAAACAGCTAAGAAGCCGCTGATGCTTGAGATTTCACAGTGGTAACTGGAGTACTCTCCAGACTGCTGAACAATACGTGCTCTAATGTGGCCTCTGACCCCAGTCGCAGGAATATAGATCAACAGAGAGGGCTGGAGGAGGGGAATAACGGGGTTGGAGGAAAGACGGAGAAGGTAAAGTATTTTACTATCTCTGATGGATGATAATATGGCGCAGATTCCATCGATCATGTCCTATCTGACACAGCCGTATCGCTCACCTGTCAAGACAACCATTTTCCAAGCGACTTCAATACAAACGCCCGAAAAAGGACATTTTGAAACGCAGCACAAATACATCGAGGCGGACAAGCTGATGCACGTATTCATCAACACACAAACAGATATTTCATGTTTTTTTTGTTGTTGTTGTTTTTTTAACACTGTTTCTTTAAAGGAAAGTGACAATGCAATTTACTGGAGACACACTGAGGTTAAAGTCGTATCCACAAATGCAGACCACGGACTAAAGCAGAAACAAACAAAACACATTTTAAGATGCAGACAACCACAGAACCATGCACAACAGGAGGTAACATTGTTGGATGGAAGACAGAGGGGGCACAGTGAGGGGGGGAGGAGGCCACTGTAAGTAGCTCCATCTCTATTAGACTGCAACAGTTAAATATATAAAATCTATGAGGCATGGGATCATTTGAGGAGAAGCATGGGGGTGGACCACAGAGGCTGGTTCTGTAGTCCTCATTACTGAATCTATCTCAGTGTGCCTGTCAGTCACCACCTGTCTGTCTGCCTTGTTAAGGAAGCTAGAATCATGAATCTCCCTAAGGAGACAAGCCCACTGAGGATGGCAGCGCTCCTGGCCCACATATCTTAGCAACTATAAACATATGGCTGACATAAATATCCCAAGTATAAGCCTCATATAAATACATCCAAACTTACAAGAGGGAACTGCAGCAACACCAGGCCCTGGGAGACAGAGATGGAGAACGCTCAACGGCTTGTGCTCGGTACCATTTCTCCTTCCATCCTGCAGGATTTTACAGCCAGCAGTAAAAAAAAAAAAAACTTCCTTTCCTACCCCCACCTTATCCAGCATGGCAAGAAAAGTAAGGAGAGGCGAGGCCAGCTAGGCCAGAGTGACGGTGAGGGAAACTAAAACAATCTGCTGTGGGCTTGGTTGTTTCTGTGACCCCTGGAGAAACACTCTGTTGAGGCTGTTTGTGTGTGTCTGCTACACTGTTTGACTGCAAAAACACTGCACAGCACCTATTTTTTCTTGAAGACTCAAGGGGAGAAAGAGGCTCAAACTAATCTTGTTTGCTTCTCTATTACACTATATGTTTTTCATCCAAGTGGGCAGTGGTCAAGAAGATGCAGGAGTTAATTGAGTCATGCTTTTTCACGCTCAATAATCATCAATAATCTGCTCAAGGACAAGATGCTGACCACTCAGGTGCCCAAGCAGGCCGTCAATCCAAGGAATGGAATGGCTAGTCCTGGCTACATGAAGGCAACAGCTAAGCCACGGACACACTCCTGGAAAATTGAGCCTTCAAAGAAGGGCTTATGAATCCCATCTCTGACAAAAGAAGAGATGGAATTAGTGGGATTTAGGGGCATCAGTATGAGGCAGGGTGGTATTAGTGGTGCTCTTCACACGTCTCCATCCAGGCTGGATCACAGGCCCTCTTTAGAACACACTACAAGCAAATGTCTGTCACAACACACAGACTGCATTGGTTGGAGACAGCTGCAGGGCCTGAAGACTGAGCTGATACTGTGCCTGGCCCCCCTGGAAGTGGTCCAGTGTGGAGTTATAAAGGAATGTAGGAACTGCGGTTTTGGCAGCTGTACTCTGATAAATGTTGTGAAACAGAGAAAAGTATGCATGTTTTTTAAGGCCATATGCTGCAGGGATGTGGCTCTAGTGCCATTGACAGTCCTTATTCAAAACATGTTTTATCCAGCTTATGTCTGAAACACTGGCTCCCTTCACTATATGCAAGACTGAGTACATAATACAGAAGCTTAACCAATGAAAAGAATGAAAAGAATGGAGCTTAAGTCCTGCAGAGGACTGTTCCACCTCATAGAACAAGGAAATGTGTTCCAATTGATGTGGTCCATCAAGTCAGGTCTGCTTTATTCCCTGCGGAGGCACCCAGAGGCAGGCACCTCCACAGCCTCAAGAGCAGCTGACCACATCCCTGGAACAATGACCTCAATAAACTCAAACATGGGTCCATTTGCTCAAAGAGAAGCACCAGGGGGGAAATAGGAAAGGTGTAGCAAATCAGAAATTAGCTCTCTGAGGCTTGGAGGGGAAACATTACAAATGGACTGTTCAACACATAAATCAATTTTTTGTATTTACCACTTGCTATCCAGAAATCCATCTCAACATTCACAGTGGAAGGTGCGGGTTCCAGGAATGAGGATTAATGAGCGCAGGATGGCACAGTCACCATTGTGTCGCCTGTTGTATTATGACAGTGGACTCCCAAGAGTGTCTTACAAGGCAGCAAGGTGTGCGCTGGTGGCTGCTGCACACTGCAGACCACTGCATCACGGTGCGAGAAAGAGACGACCAGCATTCCAGGAAGCTCTTCCTTCTGTCCTCCATCTCTGTCCGGCTCTCCCAACGGGAGGCAGTGGACTGGGATTAACAGAGCAAGTACAGCACATAAATTTTAGCCGTATTGCTGAGTCGATGTTCCCCACGCTACCGCCCCTCCTTACTTGACCCAATCCCCCGCCCCCACCTTATCTTTTCACGCCCCAGGAGGATGGGCCAGGGGGGCCGGCCACGCAGCCGCATCACGTTCCACTCGGCATGCTGGGCCGTAAATACAGCGCAGCATCAGGAACAGCAGGTGCTATCACTCCCTATCATTAATTATCCCTGCTGCATCACTCTAGGGCCTCTCACGACTCCACATCTCCAAATCTCTATCTCCTGCACCGTCTTATTCTCCAGCCTCCAACCCTTCCCCATTTTCTCTCACTCAAATTCCAATGTCTACAGCAATCCCATTTCTTCTCCGCAATACCAACCCATCTATCTACTTATTTCCTACGATCCTACAGTCTAGCCTCCATTCATTTGTTCCCTGATGCATCTCAATCTTTGTCCAGCACTCTCAGCTTCCCCCGAGTGAGTCTTCCCCCCCAGTGACAGCCTCGCCGGCTCTCTTCTCTCCTCAGATGTGTGTCTTCCAGCGCTTCTCTTCACATTCTGACGGGTTTTCCCCTGCTGTAAATGTATTCCGAAACTGCTGTGCTGCTGCCAGCCATGAGACGTCGCTGGGACTGATGGAGCACTGGGGGGAGAGAGATAGCCCTTTCCCCCCCACCACCACCACCAGTGAGCTCATAAATAATACCAAATCAAAGAGGAAAAGCAGCATGAGAATATCCCGGAGGTAAGAAGTCAGTGAGCATGGTCAGAGATGTACGAGTGCGCCTGCTGATGGCAAAAGTCAGAGCTCCCAGCGAGTCTGGCCACAGAAACATGAGCAGGGCATCCTGTCCCTCTCAGGTGAGAAGGCCTTATGTCAACTGTATGAAGCCCGCAGAAACATCTGGCAAGACCACAAAAACAAACACTAACTTCCTTCTGACGTGGTCACACTGCCACAAGGCATAATGTGAACTCTGAACGCAGGAGTCTGGTTTGTAATGTGAGACCATCCAACATATTAACAGGTTGTGAGCAATCCTGCTCAAGATAACGTGATGTTCTGGCAATCTGGCAGCAAAAAAAAAAACAGAAGCATGCAACGTTTTTTTAGCCAAAAAGATTCATGGACAAGGAAAAAGACTTTATGTCTGACAGACTGAAACTTGCCAAGCCGCTGGAGTCCATAATTAATGTCCAAACCTCTTTGGAGTTGTACACACACATGCACAAACATATGAAGACATAAAAAGCAGTGTTTCTCTAACCTTAAAACCAACAACAGCTTCTTCACTATCTGAAAGTAAACTGGTGGTTTTCATAAATTTCAGTGCAGGCATACTGCCATCTCTTACCTGACTCACTGAGTTACCTCCCCCCTAGGACAGGTACGATCCATATTTCTTAATATTTACTTACTTTCCTCTAATGCAACACAACCAAAGACGACTGCAGTGGTTGCCGCTGTACACCTACTCAACCCCACAGCAAAAAAAAAGTCACTCATAGAAGGGAAAGGATCCACCTGTACGCTGCTGCACTTGGCTTTTAAGCCCATCAAAAAGCTATCTCTGCAGAAGACATTGATTAACGTAGGACAAACAGCCTCGTCTAGCCATTACCAGAAAAACAAGTCCATAGCAGCCTTGAATCATACGCCTCCCCTTCCATGTCTCAACATTGTATAACAGAACATCTTTCCTAATCGGCTCGGTTGTTCAGAGCAACTCCATCAAATCACAGGAAGAGAAAGTTAATCACACAATCCCCTGAAGAAAAAAAAAAAAGGTGTTTTATTCTCATTCTCTTCCCAGAACACACAAGCTTTCTGCCAGCAACATTAAAGGAACTGTGCTCTTCTATTCAACATTTGAAATTTTGAGTCATTAGTGTAATCCATTATGAGGAGGTGGAGTGGACACTCATCCTGAATCAATACGATTCTCCTACACTTTCTATTGATTCCTATCGCTCCACAAGTGTAGTGGAGAGACTGATTGAAAAGCTGATAAACAAGACGCAAGAACAGGGGGGAAAAAAAAAAATCAAGCGTCTTTTGTGACAGTATTGTATGTGTGTATATGTGTGTGTGTTTTCTAAAGTGAGAACTGTATTCTGAAGAAATTGCTTTCCTTACAATGCAAAGCACAATAGCTGTTTTTTCATTCCAGCGTCCTATCTGCTACTTGCAATATCCAGATCAGAGAACATCCTTGGCAGTGAACCAGAGTTCAGGGTGAAGGGACAATGTCAGACACGTGCAAAAACCCACACTGTGTGCGTGGCAAGTAATTCAAAATATTGAACACTGCTCTGTGGGTCCATGTTTCCTGCTCTAAGTGCTTGTGCTCATACATATGCATCTGGCATCCAACATCACCAACAGGTTAATTAATCAACATCACACAAAACAGAGCAACCATTTTCTCCTGTGATGAGAGCCACCAAAAAATGAGTGATCCAGCGCGCTCACCTCGGTGAAATTTATGGAGAATGAGCTACACGTGAAGGACGGCGTTACTTTTATGATATTTCAAGTTGAGCACATATGACTGCAGCGTGGTGAGGAATCAGTTCCTGCAGCGAGGAAAGGCTTTTAGTCCTCAAAGGGGGGTCTCATGGATGATTCTGGCAGATACACCGCACAGCTGTAGAAATCATTAGGGCGTGCTCACAGCATTTATTTTCTCTGTAGATAATTCGACATTAAGGAGCTTGGTTTTGATAATTTGCTTTCATCTCATCTTTCAGGATGAGATAATCCACATTAATGACACTTCTGATGCAGAACAAACAGCACAGAGGCGTTAATTTGGAAGGCAGCACACTGTAGGTCACCAACACTGAAGGAATACCACCAGTACTGGTAGTAGTTACATGTTCTCTGGCATCGGTTAGTAGTTGTAGTTTACACTGGGTAGTTATAAAGAGAGAAAATCATCATCATGTTTCAGCTGAGCAGGGAAAAATATCTGGGCCACGAGGAAAAATCTTGTAAATGTCTCTGCTGCTGCTTAACAGAGTCTTTAGGGAAAGTTATAGGAAAGTTAGAATGATCCCAAACAACTGATAAATGAACGAAAAACCTTACTCATCCCTTCATTTTCCCTTTTTTTTGACTCTACACCAGTGCAACTGCTCACTCCTGCAAACCAACACTGTTTCTTGTCAGACAAGTGCCCCCTGCTGGTAGAAATCCTAAAGCATAGGCATTTTTTTTTGTACTACCAATTTTTTTATAGACCCCAGATGATTTTCAGCTATTTTTCCATGCTGTAATACCCTGAGGCTATGAAAATGGAGCAATAAGAGAAAGCAATAACAACACAGACTTGAAGAGAAAATGTATGTCTAATCATGGAAACAAGAAAGCAGGACACATGTTCTCTACTCTTCTCAAATGCTCATCAAAAAAAGAAGAGGTGCCGGTTCATTCGGAAACTTTTAGGTGCTTTTTTTTTTTTTTTTTTTTTGCAGAATGCTTCAATTTCAAGGTTATTTTCCATTCTGACACTGGATTGGAGCGTGTGTGTGCCAGCAAGTCCAGAGGTTTCCTCCCACATACATTAATCACTGATGTCTTGATTAGTCCAGATCAAGAATGTAGGCCTGTCTGCTGCTGTAATGAGGTGCACAACATACAAAACATGCAAAACACAGGTCAGAGGAGAATAGATTAACAGTCATGCACGTAGGTTAATAAATCGTATACCCTATGATGTGTACTATTGATGCACAAGTATGTAGGTTATATGTAGAGCAGCGCATATTAGTGGATTACTGTCCCTCTCTCATCACCATTTACACAGACTGGGACAGAAAATGTGCCCAAAAGATCAAAGTAGAAAGAGAATGGAAACTTCTGCTTTAGTTACACTTCAGTGTAGTTCAGTACAGTACAGAGCAGATTACTACTATTAATAGGTTTAATCATTTGTAGTAAAGGAGCAGACAGAGCAGCAGTCTGTGGCCGAGCCCCCTCTTTCCAACTTGTGATCTACCACAGAAAGCTTATTTATCGTCATAACTGAGGGGGGGAAATACATCAGACAGACTCACCTTCTTCCGGGGCTGCCATTTCATCATATTTGTAAACCAAAATTGAACAGCATTAAGATATTATATGAGAATGGAATGTAGATTCAAAGAAATCCAGAGCGCAAGTCATGCTGCCTCCCGACTTCCCTCGATTTTGCAGCAGATTTTCTCCAAGAAGCGATGCATGATGGTGTGCGAGTCTCAGCTTTGCGGCAAATTTTTTTTTTTCCTTGTTTTTTTGAGACAGCACAGTCAACAGAAATCATACAGCGGTTAAATCCACAGTTGAGCTCGGAGAATAAATCAGAGCCACATAGTGTCGACTGACAACGCTCGGGTGAATGGTTCCTGTGCGTAAATCCAAAGTAGGAGTCAGTTAGGAACCCACTCCCTCCTCACTCGGCACGCAGGATCGGCGCCTCCGGGACCAATCCGGACGGTGTATGAGGAAAAAATTGATTCTTAAACTTTTTTCAAAACGAGGTCGTCCCTGAAATTAGGTTACACCGTTAGTCCGGCGCGATATGGATAAACTATGTCCAATCTGTCCTCTTCGATCCCGAGGAAACGACAGGAAGACGAAATGTGTGCCAAAAACGCAGAAATATTCATCACAGTGGTCAAATCCCGTTTTCCAGAGGTCGAAACACACTTTTTTTTGGAAGTACTCGTGGAGAAATAGTCAAACAGAGCCCGGCGGAGACGGAGCGACAAGCAGGGAGATTACTTTCAGGAGAAGGAGGAGGGGGATACAAGCAGCAAGAAAAGAAAAAAAAAATCCCTGGAATTTCTGCGAGGAGCTGGAAGGATATCCTGATTCCTGCAACAGCAACAAACTGGACTACAGCTCTCTGATGACTTCCTTCCCTGCGCTCCTCCAGCCTCGCAGTTTACAGACTTGGAGCTGAGCAGGCAGAAGGTAGCTGGGTCATAGCGCCGCCGGCCGCAGACGTGCCAAAAAAGTGCGCTTTGCGTTTACGCACTGAAGCTGATGCTGCCGCCCAGACAGGAGGCGGGCTGTGGTTTGGTGCGTTGCTCAAGGACATTTTCCCAGGTCCTAAAACTCTAACAGTCTCTGTAACCACGTGCCAATCTGCTGTGCTCGTCCCACTTGTATGTATGTTTGCAAGACGCTGACTTGGAGTTTGGTGATTTAAGAATAAAAATCCCGGCACCCAAGCGAGAAATACATTTGGTCACAAAGTTAAATATGCTGATATACTGGATTAATAATTGTAATTTGATAGCACCTCAATGAACATGGTGCAACAACCTATAAATAGCCCACTTTAAATATAGTCACCCCATAGGTGTTTTAATGCCATATCTTCAGTGGCATCACTATCATTTGGCATCACATTTATTTGCCATCCGTGCAACCGTTTGCTACTATATTTATATTTTTTTTCCTCATACCAAAAATGTTACTGCTGTCAATTTTTCTGGAAACTCACAGTGCATCTTCTCAGCTACTCCATGTATGTACTGCAATGCACGAGCTCATAACAGTTTAAAAGGCTGTTAATGACCGAAGAGAATCCCAATAACTTCATATTCTGCTGCTGCAGTGCTTCTCTATCAGTAGAAACTACCTGTCCTTGATTATTTCTTCGTGGAAATAGCAGATTGCTTTCATGCATAAAAGGCACAATTCACAAAGGGACAGAGAACCTTGGACAACGGAGACAGCTACAGCCCTGTTTATGTACACTTTCCCCGTTTCCTCCTGCTGAGAGCAGCTGTCACATACACTATACCGTGCAATATTTTACTTCGCATCGCCATCAAATGCATAAAATTGCCAAAGCTTTTCTTTCAGGAATTGTTTGGCTCGAGTGAGAAAATATCTGCAGCTCTTTTCTGCTGCTTGAACTGGCTTTTAATCATTAATTCTGAAAAAAAGTGGGATGTATAAAATAGAAAACAGAGACATGGTTATTGTGGTAAGAGGCCACTCACCACAATCACTGCCACAGTTATAGAATGAAAACAGTTCCAAAGCAGAATGGCTATCATCAGTTGAAACAGATTTACTGGTGCTGAACCCAGTTGCTTCAGTAGAAAACACACAGAATAATCATCACTGGATATGTGACAGCAGGAACCGCAACATTAACAGGAAGGTTCTTTATTGTCGGGGAATTATCTCAAAATAGAAGAAAGGCAAATTAAGGAAATGGTCGATACTGAAGCGCGGTGAAGTCGGTTTAAACAATAGCCTTTGATTTAAATTGGTTTAGGTAATGGAGTCTATGGAGCTGTGAGGTGGTCAATAAGCCGGTGTGTCCTCAGGGTCAGTGGGTTCCGCAGTGCTCCTCGGGGTCACTCAGATAACAAAAGACAAGTAGGAGGATGGGACAAGCTGACATATGGCCTCATGGACAAACTCCTGCTGTGCAGAGGCAGTCCACGACACACTTTGTAATCCACATGGATGAACATGAACAAAATGTTTGACAGGACACCCGCATCCACAGCTGGCCCTGTGATCAAAGACCACATTTGTAGTCAAAGACGGAGGGGTTACTGCATGCGTATGTGTTCCAGTATCAATATTTCGAATCGCCTTATTATCAGATGAGTCCTGTTGGGTCTGCGCTACACACCACACCACTAAGACAAAGTACTATTTACATGTTCTCTTTCAACCACACACTCCCACATTGAAGTCCCACCATCACAAACAGGTTTACACAAGAGACTGTTTCACAAAAGGCATTTTTGATGACCAATCAAAGGCCACTTCACTGCGCTGTTCAGCAGCAGCCTTTCTCGTAGTGAAGCCTGTCATCTGGCATCTCCATACAGAAGCAGGCTCCCTGTGCGTGCCTCTGCTTTCCCAATCACAGCCGCACAGGAAATCAGACTCCAGCCTTCAGAGGGAAACAAAAACCCCCTCTTTCAATTTTCCACAACTTGGAGCTGTTTAAAAGTTTGTGCTTCCTTTTCTTGTTCTTGCCAATCATGCCCTCAAAAATGTCTCAACTGTGTGTTTTGCTCAGGGGCGGGCGAGTTAGGCTAGTCTGCAGACTTAGCTTTGCTTGCAGAGTAAGTTAAGATTGACTCATGTTAGGCATTAAAGTTCATCACAGCACCACTTTCAACAGCCAAAACATGACTTATTTTGAAGTCTGTACTTATGTAATACAATATGAAAACAATAATACTGTCACTAAGTAATATGAAGTGAAATACTTTATAGAGGCCCCACTCTGAATGCCACTGCCATTGCTTCACTTAATCGTAAAATGTTTCTAGTAAAATGCCCTGTAACTGTTACATTTTTCCACAAGACGCACACTTTCTGCTGAAATGAACAGAGGTAGTAGTTTAGAGAGTCTTTATTTGCCTGCACGTAGTAAATCACTTCCATTACAAGATTGTCAAATATTAGACAGCTTTGTGGAACCCGTGAATTTTAATGTCTAACTGAAATCTACCTTCATAAAACCTTCTTATCTGATGTGCATAAATACAGTTTTGAGCCCCGCAGTTTATTTCCATGCACGTATCTGTCTGCTTGCCTGTTTATTAGTCCACATGATGTAAAAAGTGCATCACCCGCATGATGATAACACAGGCTGTTTGGGGGAGAAAAATAACTGTCAAAAAGGTTTTAAAAACCCCCACTCCAGAGTAGCACTCCAAAAGCTCTCCTGAATGTCTGAGGGTAATTTATTTCCACACAGACTCTCGCTCTTGAGTCACGACACTAGAGTGTCGCTGTTCGCTATCTGTCCCCCGTTTGAATAAACAGCGGCCTTTTAATTACAAGGGCTGGAGTTTCAAGGCAATAAATTCCATAGCGCGAGCACAGAGACTTGTTCCCTAATGTCACATGCACAGATATATTTACATAGAAACATGCGAGCAGCTGTCACAACACACACTGCATCAGACTATCCAGTGTTAAGCTCAGTACTTCCTGCTTGCGTGGAAGATAGCTTAATATATAGAGTACATATTACAAAAAACATCAAGATCATAAAGGAATACACCATGAACACTATTTTATTTTATTTCCAGCATCGAAATTTATAACACAAGAATATAATTTACCGTATTTGATGGATTGCCTCCGCAGCAAGACATGGCAGATGGATGAATCTGCTTTGAAATGCTCAACAACATTATAACAATAAAAGTGTTAAACAGCAATGACACCCACCACTCTGTTGTGCCGTACATCACTGAAAACAAATAACCCTCATCAACATTCATTCATTCACCTCTTTTACAGAGCTGCGTTCTTGGATGATGTTGTGTCAGAATTTTGCCTGCTGTGGACTATGTGAGATGGGCGTGCACGAGTGCGTGAGCATGTGTGTGTGTGTGTGAGTGCATGCATGCATGTGTCTTAGTCGGAGCTTGGTGTTGATTAAGTGTCTGGAGCCTGAGGGGGGATAATGAGAGCCTCTAATTAATGAGCCTGTGCATATCTCAGAGTCACAGGGTCCTATCTGCAGAGAACAACTCCACACACACACACATATATACACACATGCACATGCACACACACATGCACACACCTCAATACACCGTGGGGATCTTTCCCTGCACGCAACACTATTTTCTCCAGGGAAGCCCAGCTGGGAGTGTGTCACTCCGGCTGCTGTCCCTGATAAGTGTCCTCTAATAGGGATGGATGGGGGTTATGGAGCCCCGCTATGAGAAGGTCACATGCACTGACCACCCAACGTGCCCCGAGCAAAGGCTGATGTCACGGGCCCTGAAAACCATTCCAAATCTTATTTGTTTGCTGGGTCTTGTCCACAGGGAGCAGAATGGTTCATCTTCAGAGCAGACTTACGGCAGAGCAGATTGAAGGCAAAACACTCGCTCATACCAGGATGAATCAGTCAGGTCAGCCGGTGGAGTCACCACACACGATACGGTTAAATAAACCGTTCAAAGAGTGTGATGGTTTGCTATTGAATAACAAAAGCTGTTTTCTGAAGTGCATAAAATATGTATTTTTTAATATCTTTCCAGAGCATCTTCAATTCAGCCGCTGCCGGTCAGCAAGTTGCACACTCAGCAGAATACGCTACGAGCAGATCATCTCATTTTGTTTCGCATCACATTCAGTAACACTGAGACTGCGTAGAAGCAGCAACTCACATGAAGTCAGATTACACAAGGGACGCAGGTCGAGTGAGAGCCAACATTTCCAAAAGACCTGGATTCAATAACGGTGGTGCTAACTGCATTATTCTAGTCAATACACACATTAGCAAGTACTTTTGTCGATATGGGTTTACAAGTAAAAGAAGTGGCCAAATATGTATGAAAGAAGGCAGATGGAATTGTCTTCCCACAAATATCAGAGCATCATTCATTCCAGCTAAGTGCCCAAAAGCAGCATTTGTTTACAGTAAAATGACAAAGCCTTCTAGCAGCTGCAGTAATTATGAGTTTTGCCCGGAGGAGGAAGCAGTGGTGGCAGAAGTAGTTAGATCCTTTACTTAAGTAAAAGTACCAAGACAGCAAAGTAAAAGTAATCTATTACAAGCACGAGTCGTGCATTAAAAAACTTATGTAGGCAAAACACATTAGCCGCAAAACATTGTTAAAAGATGAAAGTAAAGACATACTATTATACACTGTTGCCCATAAAGTTGGAATAAACTATTGGTTTTACCTCTTGTTATGAAATGATTTATTCTTGATAGATAAAGTGTATGTCTTCTCAAAACTTTATTATATAAAAATAGACATACAATACATATCACAGTAAAAATTCAACCACAATTAACTTTTGCAAACTGTGTATTCAGGCTTAAACAAAATTTGGGTATTGAACAATAAGATTAAGGGTTTTGTTTCAATTTGTCAGCCTTGGTCACTTTAACAGGAGACACATATTTGAGGGGATTTCATGCATTAGAATGCCCAGTATTACTCTTTCAAATGTCACTTAGTAAATAATATTGAGCATGGCCACTCCTGACATGGATCAATGTGTTAAGACGTGGTGTCATTCTGTCCACCAGCTTGTTGATGGTGTCAATGGGCAGGACGTCCCACTCTTCAGTCAGATCCCGAAGTCAGAATTCATTTCCCCTTGGTAACTAGGACTCAGTATGTAATCATTGCACCTGGTCAGAAGTGATTACTGATGTGTGTAAATAGAAATAAAAAGAGGAATGTGTCTGAAAACAAAAATTATTATATGGGTGACGATGTATCTGACATTATTAGAGAAGTGTGTCAGCAACATGTTACTGTTGTAGCTGCTGCAGATGAAGTTAGTCTGAACTACTTTATGTACAGTTTTATATACAGGGACAACAGATACATCTGAGGGGTTGTGAAATGATTAATGGAAAAGGAAAGAAATAAAACACAAGTTCTGATACACAAATCTGCTTTCCATATTTGCACCTCTTCTCTAATCTTTGTTTTTTTGTGAAATACTATTTAAAGACATCTTTTGAAGAAAAACCATGTGAGATGTTTAGAGGGAATAATCAGTGTATGTCAACACTGTTAATAGACATCTGAAACGTGACCTTAACTACACACTGTTTTTTGTGAGACGTCTGGTGCCACAAAGGTTGTAAAGCACTGGTTTAATAATGTGTTGTACTTAAAAGCATTATCCATTGTGTAAAACGTTCAGCTCAAAGGTAGCTATGAACTAAAGCTGTCAAATAAATCCAGTGTAACGTAGCAGAGTCAAAGTATGAAGTAGCATAAAATAAAGGAGGGAGGTACCAATTGTACTTAAGTACAGTACTTGACTACATGTACTTAGTTACTTTCCACCACTGGGAGTAAGTAATATGATGTTGTTAGAAAGCAATAGGAAGCAGTTTGGTGTGGTTGAGTATTGGGAATATCAGTGGTCATTCGTGAACTACCCCTAATTCTCCCCTAATTTTACCCTCAACCATGATCCGTCCCTAACCGTAACCAAGTTGTTCTTCTGCTTAAATCTAGCCAAACCTTAACCAGAGCAGGGTAAGATTAGGAAACTGCAGATCAGAAAGTGGTTTCCATTTGTCACAATGTATTTTGTTGTTTAATTCAGAGGACTTGTTGGACACACGTCTGTCTGCATCCTCCTGCTGCCTAAAGTGTAGGTAGAAACATGATCTTTATATAGTTTTATCCCCAGAACGTTAATACAATATCTATCATCATCTGCGCTCACTAATGAGGTGATGCTGTCAGATTTGTTCTTTGTGCAGGTTGGCATTTGGAAAGCAAATTAAAATTTTGTTTAGTTCCTACACTTTTTACAGGAATCCATCAATTAAACATGTACGTTGCCACGCCCCTTTTCCCTCAAAGAGATCTAGTATTTTAAATTTCTTGCAACACTTTTTTTTTTTTTCTCCAGGTCTTCAAATTTCATTTCATTAAGCCAAATTTGCATCAGACTGTGACACATTTTGACGAGCCTGCCAATGATAAAAGAAGAAAAAGCACGAACAAGAAAGGGATGGAATAAAGAAATCAAACAATAAAGAAATCTGTGGGCTGAGTGCTAATCATAAGGCGAAAGTGCCAGACCTTTTCATGTGTGAACTGGAGTGATTTGTGGGTTGAAGTCATAAGATAGCTTACATCAACACTGAAGAACATCCATGCATCCAATCAATTTTACTGAGGCCCCTGGGGTGTCAGTGTTGTTATTGTGTCCTGACAAAACCCTCCCAAAAAAAAAAAAGAAAAAAAGAAAAGAAAAACCCTTATCTGCATTCAGCAAAGCGTGTGATCATGAAAAATGCTACTGAAAGCTCTTTTTCTTTGCAGACATTATAGACTTTAATCAGCGAGTCTTCACATTCTTCATGTGTGATAAAGACAAATGATTATAATCTTTTTATTCTCTTTAAGTCCCATCCCCTAATTTTCCTACTCTTTTTTTTTTTTTCTTCTTCCAATCACGCTAATGAAGAAGGTCTTGTTTTTGTCTGTTTTTTTCTCTCCCACTTTGGAGTCGCTCAACAGTAGATTTGTGTTGCGAAATTATTCAAAGAGAGGGACCTTCGCTTTAGAGATGTGTTTAATAATCTTGGGCTCGGATGAAACGGGCTCCGGCATATTGTTTCAATCAGGACGGCAGTTAAATAGGCGCTGGGGTTTGACGTCTGCGGCAGGATCAATAATAACAGCGTTGCCACATACTCCGACGCATGAGACAGAGATCCTGTGTGGTCCTCCTCAAGACTATATACTAAACATAGAGACGGAACAGGACAATGTATGTGTTTGTGTCTATCTGCTTCCACGAATACAAATACACACACTCACACACACACACACACACAAAAAAACACACAAAACCCCGCTGCGGTCAGACCCACCCATCTCTACTCCCTCATTTAGAAAAAACCCCAAAACCAAACTTATGCCTCTCTTTTTCAATTACCTTTCTTCCCACCATCATCACCACACCAAACCTATCCAAATTCTCCCACAGTCTCTTTTTCCTTTCTCTCTCTCATATCAAATGTATCCATGTGTTACACACCCACGCACGCATGCAGTCACACACCACAATCTGGTAATCATAATAAGCACATTAAAGCATTAAAGCGACAATTTATGACTGATGATCTCTTGAACAGACGACAATTAATTGCAAATAACTGTGCAAATATTTAACTACTTCTAAGATCCTCCGCAGCTTCTCGTTCGGTTGCATAAAAAATCCAGCTCAGTGTGGCTGAGCCAGACCAGATACTGTGGCATTCAGGAGAAGAAAAAAAAATGTTTTATTCGTCATTGATCATACTATAATACCTTAATACTTAAGGCTTATTATGCCAATGACAGTTCTTCCTGCCCTTACTAATCTAATCCTGGGAGAGCACATCAACTGAGAATTAACCCTTTTGAAGTGTGGAGAGAGATGCACAAAAGGATTCGGTAATAACTCCGTCCCCATGCAAAGTAACAAAGGAAAAGTAGGGAGGGGGGAAAACACACACACACACACAAAAAGTTGTGGTGTTGAGTGCAGCAGACCAAGCCAGCAGCTCTGTCGAGCACCTGTAATTTCTGGTCACTGTTGTGAAGGAATTAGGCCAGTCCACTCCTTAAATCACTCCGACTTTAGATCAAAGGGGTTAAAGCAGGATTAGGATTAATGTGTCTTGGTAGAACAGGTGTTAATCCCTTAAATTAGCCATGTAGCACAGGCAGGCCTCCCTTTCATCTCAACACCTGACTTACGGGTTGAAATACAGAGCGCTCGGTTACAGGAAAACAGCGCTGTTGCTACCCCAGCAGGATTAGTTGTCCTCCCTCACCCTGACCACTCAGATAACAGCTCTAATGTATCAGCAAGATGACTTCATTTGCATGCAGGCGGTGTTTGGAGGGAGGCTGAGTCAAACAGCTGTGCACTCTGCTTCCTTTGAAACAAGGGTTATGTAAAGCACACTTTATGGTTTGGGATCCTTTATTAACAGGTGGCTAACAGGATGCCCCGAGGCAAGGTGCAGCCAACGCTTCTAAAGAAATACAGCAGGCCCGTGCTATTGATACGCATCACGTAGCAGCTCAGTAGCTGATGTAGCAGAAGAGGGAAGTCTTGTGGGGTGGGGGGGGGGGGTGGTTTGACTCCACTCCAAGGACAGAAACACTCCAGTCCTTTCCTATCAAACTCTTCACACAAGCTGCCTCTCACCCCCACCAGCTTCCTCCCCTGCTGTCAACCCTCCTTGTCATCGGTTTGACTTTTCTACTCGAATCATCTTCATCCCACTCCAGCTCAGCCTCCTGTCAGCTAAGAGTTCGCAGCAAAAGAGCGCCAGGGAAAGAAGAAGAAGAAAAAAAAACACAGCACCTGTTAGGAACGGAATCTATAATAGAATATCCAGAGCTGTCCGTTTACCTGTTTAAAGATGCTGGTTAGCATTTCTGACCATGGGAGGAGCAGCTAGTGGTGGTGAAAGTGCTCCCCACAGAGCTCCTGTCTGCTACCACAGTTACCAGTTTGGCCAGTGGGTTTGCTCCAGTCCCAGGCTAGACCAGGCCATCTGGCTAAAGTGCTAACAGCCGGCCCCCTCTCCCCTACCGGCCCGCCGAAGACAGGAAGACGACCCGTGGAAGGTCAGGCCACACTAGAGTGGGCAGGGAGAGAGAGAGAGAGAGAGCAGTGGATGTGGCACAGAGGAGGGATGTGCAGTGACAGATAAGCTAATGGACGAGCGAGAAAGTAAGAGAAGGACTGGAAGAGACAGGAAGGGCACCGCTTCCCTTAAGCCGCCACCCTCAGCGTGACTCAATGAGTGATGAATCCTTCTGTCTTTGTCTCCGCACGGTGAGTGTGGAGACGGAGTACCGTACCTAAGCGTGTGCACACGCATGAACACGATTCCACTTTTCTCAAACAGTTCGTGACAGCTCACAGCCGGAACGAAAGCTTCATTTACCCACAATTCAGCCGTAATTCACAGATCCCCAGCAGGACGTCCAGCGCAGATGACCATTTGGAAGGTCATTAGAAATGCAAGTTGAAAAAGCACGCCAGAGAGGTTCCTCTGCAGGCTTCGACATGAACGGCGAAGTAATTACGTTTACATTACTATGTCACTGTCAAGAATATGAATGTGGTTAATCCTTGAAATGAGATGGAAAAAAAATTGTGAATCACACCGCCCGCTGAGGTTTTCCATCACAGCATGATATCATTCTCTTTATCCTGGATCTCAGTTCTTGTACTCATCCATGAGCGATATTTTAATTTAGGCCAGGTTGAGAAGTTAATACATTATTTCCTCTAGTATCCTCTACACAACCAATAAAATCCCAAAAAAAACAATGATTTTGAAAGCTATTTTTTCCCAATATTGCACAAAATCTAATATTTCTATCAGATATGAAGGTTTATTACTCATTCAAAAGCTTAGCAGAGGTCTCAGAGGTTCCAACGCAGCCTTGAACCAAGCTTTAAAAATGCATAAAGAAACCACAATATGATTAAACATTTTAGTCAAATGGACCTTTAAATTGAGCAAAACTGTAAAAAGCTGGATCTAAAGCTACAAAATTGGTGCCCTTACAGTGTTTCTCTTGATCATCTTTTCTGCAAATCCTACAGGGGAGTTTCCATTTTCAATCCTGGTTTTTGTTCATTGTCTCTAAAAATAAATTGCTACAAAATTCTGTGGCCACACTGTAATGGTTTTGTTAGTATTCATCCAAATCGTCAGGTAATGTGTTCAGGAGTTTAAAAAGTAAAGAGTTATTAAGAGGTTTTGTCCTTACAGTTTCTTATTCACCGATATGTTGACCTTCACAGGTCTGACAGCTGAGGAAGAATACTTACCCGATACACTCACCCGATATTGTCTGAGTAAATGCAAATTTAAGTGAGAAGCACACAGTGCAGCACAGAGGAGCAAACATCAGCAATTTTGAGAGTAGGTTAGTCTTTCTCTGACCCTCATTCTTTCTCGACTCTCAGTCTCTTCATCTCTGTCTCACACTCTCCTTCCCCCTCCCCGGGTCGGCCAGGACTTCTCTGTCCTTCATCCTCATTCTATTTCATGCCTCGTCCTTCTCTTGCTCGCTCCTCATCCATCACCACCCGCACCCTGCACTTCACACAACCCCCAGCACACCACCCCTCCAGTACACAGCCTGGCCAGATACAGCCTTCGCCGGGGCCTCAGCGCTGACACACTCCTCTGTGACTCATCACTTCATCGGGCTCAATTTGGCATTCATCTCATCACAACAACTCTATCACCATCTGACTGAAACACATCAGAGAAATAGAGACATGCCCTTTTGTCAGAACAAAATTTGTAGTGACTCATAACTAATGGCTGCCCAATATTAAGATGCATTCAGTTTACTTAATGTGACAATGGCTTATTTGCTGGATTTATTATTAGCTCAATTCAATCACTTCATGGGACAAAGACCTAAGTCATAATCAAGTGTTACTCAGAGTGACAGAGTTGAGCGGTGGCCATAAACAGCTTAGTGGCTGCTCAGAATGAAAACAGCACTGCTTTAAAAAAAAAAAAAAACTCAAGAGGCTGAAACAAACTATCTTGTAAAATGTGTCACCCAGTCCCATTTAAAAACAAGCTTGTTTATGGTCTGAATGCTCACACTCGTTACACTGATCTCTGTTGGCATTAATGTCTTCTTTTTTCTGTCGCGCAGGAATGATGCAAAAACCTTAACAGATGGTGATTAGGGCATGCACTTTCAGTCTCTTCGCAGAGGTTAAGCGCCTCCTACTACTCAAGTCAGAAAGGCAAGTTAGAAAGGCAATCCGCCGAAGCACGCTAAACCCCGTCAACTTTGATTTTCACTCCTGTGTTGAACCTACACAGAGCCTACACTGAAGCCTACACAAGTGTCCAACACCGAGGTGGCCAATTGTGCTTGTGTGCTAGTGTGGCTCTGTTGCTCCGCAATTACTCCACCAAAACACTAGTTAGCGGTGGGTTTTCTTTGCCCCTGTGTTGAGTTTCTTTGTGCGACTTAAACAATGGTGGTTGAAATGCTGGAGTTGAAACTAATACATATTGAACAACAACATCACTTTGACCAAAATTATTGCAGTGCGAAAAACAAGAGAGAAGACATTCCAACCAATAAAGTTTGAACTGCTAGAGCTACGAAAACAAGAAAACATCACATGCCTGCTTTTGCAGCGTAGTACTGGCTCTTGTGTTTGTATCGTGGTCAAGCCAAATCTACATCGTGTCAGTGTAAAACATGTAAACATGTTGTTTCCCAAGAACATTATCGTTGTGTACGTGGAAATTGAATGCATAAATATTGTAGGTCTAAATGTCCTGGTGAGACAATATAATACAACTCAGCAGTTTCACTCCTACATAAATGAGTATCAGGAACAAGAACACAGCACAGTGGTTTGTAATACAATGAGGAGGGATTGTACAACTCTTTAAAGGTACCACAGTGACAATAGCTGCATGCTCCATCTTGATGACCACAAAGTAGAATGTTTAATTCCACCATTTATGCTGTAAAGTAACTTAGGACATGTAAACATTTCATTGGACATCTGCTTATGCTGTACAGGATGAAAGTGCATTTAAAAAATGCAGCAGGAGCTAAACCAGGTTCATTTCCTTTTTTTCTTCTTCTTCTTCTTTGCACTGTTATTGTCAATCTCAACACATTTATATGCATCAAAGAGACGGCTGACTTTACATAATTGTGTCATAGCGTATCATCTTTTAAACTTTAATCATCAAATGTAATCATTTTATCATTTTGGTTCAGATTTAGAGTTCACAGGTGCCAGAAAACGTGACTTGATGACCAATGAGTCCATGTTTCAGTGCAACCAAAAGCCCAGTAGACTACTGCCCTTGCTTGTAAGCAGGCCTCGCCTGAGAACCGTTTGATGTGGTTGGAGAAAAAGGCCAAGAGATGATGTAATGCTTGGGAAAGCTGTGTTTGAGAGTTGCAGTTTCCACGCCGCGTCCCAACTGCAGCTTCCCACACCCGAGTACCTCTCAAAGGGGCTGGGCATCCCTCAAAACTCCCCCTGAGGAGCACAACAGATGTGTAGATGCTCTGTGTGCATCAATCATCCATTGTCTTTCATCACACTCACTACCCACAGTGTGTGGTCCATGTGGAGATAAGCAAAATGACGTCATGCACAAGAGCAAACAACTATAATCGCAGACTTTGTAAACTACATGTAAGCTGAAAACGGCAAAAACACAGTCAGAAAAACATACAAAAAAATGATCAAAAAGACTCAAATGACAACGTGTGAACATTTCGAGTGTGTGTTCTCCTAATGCTAGAATGCATAAATGCTGAATAAAGCAGAAAAAAAATCCATAAAGCAAACACTCTTCCTTAGTAGCAATCTAGATGTGATTAAAAATGTTATCATCAGGACTCGAGCATTTTCCATCAATTATACTGTCTAGATAAAACCACCAACTGTACAACTGTGTGTAAATCAATGTGTGGGCTTTATAAACCCACACTAAACACACACACACACACACACACACACACACACAGAAGCAGTCTGCATTAGGAGTGGATTATGTGCTCATTATCATCGACACAAAATGTATTAACACTGGGGGATGAAATCAAAGGTATGATAACTGGCACCATCGCTTTAATTGAGAGGTGCGATGTTCATTTTCACCTTCCACTTAGGAAAAGTGCTCCACAACAGGTTGTGAAGAGGAGGTGCTTGAGGCATGATTACTACAGTAAATGGCATCTCAACAAGAAGTGGATTTAGGAATCAAAAAGGGGGATTTTCTCATCAGCTATATTCACTATTCAGGGAATACTGTTAAGTTGGCTTTATAAGAAACCCCCTGAAATGCAGGGAGAATGTGAGTTGCATAGAGGCGTAGAGGTAGGGAGGACGATGCTTTCACACCAATACTCAGACTGTCAGTCACACATTGATATCTGAGAATGTAAACTTGCATTACATTTCTCAAATCTGACAAGTGAATCCTGGCTGTAAAAGCTTTCAGTGTTAAGTGTTCAGTCTTCATCTGTCTGTACCGATTAGCTGTTACTGAGGCATAAAGGGCTGCTTCTGAGCATGAAAGTTGTGACTGCTTGAATGACTTTGTGGAAATAGTCTGGACATCCTGTACTGACACAGAGGGGCTGAAGGCAAGGAGACTGTCCATGGCTGGGTAAAGGAAAAAAAATACTTTCTGGAGCTCAATGATAAATACAGTCCTGAAGTCCTGACTGCAAAACGCGTGGACACCATTCTGCCAGGTTATATTTGTGTCTCTCTGTGATGTGTCAGTGAATATACAGTAGGTACAATCATGTGTAATGGAGCGGAGCAGTCATGTGATCTCCTAAAGTTTGGTTCTGGATGCACCTGAGGTGGAGTTGCACTGGAGGCTTCTTGCTATGCAGATCCACACCGTTCTCTAAAGAGGATAACTGGCTTTGCAGCACTATCAGCCCATCCAGATGGTATACAGGGCAGCTTTGACAGTCCAGAACAAGCTCTCCAGCTGCTCTGCCACCCCCAAATCTCCCTGACCTAAATCTGCTTCTCCCAAGCAGAGGAGAAAGCTGAAGAGTGGACACCTTCAAATTTCCCATTTTACACTGGGTAATTAATTCTCCCTCTGACCAAGCGTGAACCAAATCTGCACGGAAACACACAAAAATGATCCTGATGTTGCCATGATGTTGTGTTGTGACAAGTTAGATGAATGTATTTGACAATCATCTGACTATTGTGAATTTTATTGAGAAAATACAAAAGTGAAGTCTGCTGGATACATGCTGGTAGTTGATGCTTTCATAATATTATCGTTATTGTCCTTCATCAATTTAAAAATTCCCAACGTCACATTCATATTGTTCCATCAGCACCTTCCTCCAAGCTAATGTGAGAACAGTAAGAGAAGCTGATCAATGGGCAAGCAAAAGTAGGAGGAAAGAGTCTTTCAATGAGTCAATATTTATTGACACACTTAATCCAGGAAGCTATGAAGCTAGTATGAGTAGGTTAAACCAAACCCTCGATGTTACACACAGGAAAAAATACATTTGCATACGCATGATTTACTTAGACAAGACTTGTCTCGTGTGCAGCCTTCACACTTTCACTATGAATTGCTTGGATTTCGTATGGTTGTATTTTAAACGTGGATCGATCACTGTATATTTTACAGGAGCGTTTTTCCTGCATAGAGGATTTTTTTTTGGCACCACTAATGAGATTTTAGAGAAAATGATAGTAATTGAGAAAAGATATTTCAACTCTTTGCATTTAATCAGTTTTGCTAATTGGGATTTAATTTGCTCAAGCATAATATGCATTTTTGTTGATCAAATGTTCAAAAATATCAGGACAATACCTCAATTTCTGTCAAGCAAGGTAACACAATCTAATTATCTTTACTGTATGCTTACTCTCGTGTGTAGTCACCCATCAAATGCACGTTCTGAACCAGAAAAAAAAAAACCTGTACTATTAAAAACACAATTCTGAGCTACTTCATAAATGTCTTCTGCATTGTCACCAGATTTATTCGCTGCCCTCAAGGAAAGAGAGGCCAAATATACAGTATATGATGATAAATAGTTATTTTAAAAACAGATTAAACACCAAGCTATCACAGTCAGTACCTCATCATCAAACTGTTATTCATTTTTTTTCCTTCAAGGGAAAGGTCTTTTTTGCTTGACTTGCTCGTGAAAACACAAATAATACAAAGCTTTTTTTTAAAAAGGACACCACATTAACCCATGTTTCAAAAAAGGTCAGGTCTATTGTGGGTGAAGTGCTAATTAAATAGTTTAAACAGACCTGGTTCTTGATGTCAGACTACTAAATGTGCACTCAGAGGGAAGCATGTTAATTTGAGTTGTGATGAATGTAGATACAAATTACAATGTGCCAAGGTCTCAAAATACTACAAATGGCCCAGTCAAGGAGAGTGCAGAACGAACGCATCAAGATATATTAGAAGCCTCCATCTTACCAGCACTGCCATCTGACAAACACATGCCTGGCGTGGAGCCCAGAGGAGAAGGAAAGACAACAGATGCCATCCAAAGCGCGCTATCCCTCCTCTGTGAGCCTGTCGAGGATACATCAAAAAAAAAAGGTACACCCCAAGAGGACAAACTCAAACCACGCTTCACCTAGTTAGTCACGTTTTAGCCACAGATCTGCACACACCGGCCCAAACACTTAGAGTACACGAGGCGTGTTTTGAATCTCATCAAAAACACATACGGGAAGATGTTTTTTTTTAGTATTTTCTGTCACCTGTCTCCTCACCAACAGAGCCAAAAGAAGGTTTCTAAGAGCATTATTAAGAGGTACTACAAGGGAACTTCAAAGCAGTATTTCAGCACAGTTTGGTGGGTGGAGATTGTGTAAATTAAACCTTATGTTGTGGTTGTTAGGCCGCTAACACAAAGTTCAAAAGGTAAAAAACATACTTGTGGTTATGCTTTTCATCATTTACAAGTTTAGTCTAATGTTTGACAAAGTGAAGAGACAAGAGGCCAATCAGACATGCATGAGAATGGAAACAAATTCCTCTGAGAGGGATACACACGGGCTTGATTGTTATTCTGCACACTTAATTAAATGGCTCTTTATAGGTGGTCTAATTTTTCCATTCAAAATGGTCTCGTCTTGCAACAAAAACAGCATAATGGGACGCCAGCTTCAGCACCTCCACCAGAAAATAGGCAGTTTTCAAGTACAAAACACAGATGTCATCTTGGCTGCTGAAAATCATTTAACACTCACACACCCCCCTCCTGAAATATAGAGCACTTTCAAATTGGAAATAGTGAGGAACAGAACATCTTCATTCAGCTGCAGCAATCCTGTGCAAATTAAGAGAAGGGCCAATGTGCAATTACCACCCCAATAGCCAGTTCAATAGTCACAATCGCGCGGCCCTGGCTGTCACTTCTTAACAGGAGCCGCCTATGGAAGTCCACATCTGCCAAGACAGGACAGATGAAGCAGGGAGGGTAATTTTTAAAAGCTTGGTGGGCTGACATAAGGCAGTTAATACACACTGAGGGATAAAACCACCGTTGGAGAATCTCTATTGATGTGTTTGACGGTAGCATCTGGGCTAATATTGATTGATTATTGACTGTAGCGCCCTTCCCACAGTTCTTTTTTTTTTTTCACAGGCACTCAAAGCATTGTTTATGAATGCACACACACAAAGGAGGCAAAGGCATAATGGTAACTCAAAAGGACATGTTCTCTGCAAACACATGGACCTCTATTGCAAAGACAGATATTGATTATTAAGCTAGGGCAGACCTCAAGTGCTGTGCATATCTAAGAGTGTATAAAAAGGAAAGTGAAAGTAGCGTATCAACAGCAGTGCCAGCATCTGCAAGCAGTGGATCACCATCATCTGTGGTCCACATCAACTAAAGCGTCGGAAAAAGCCTTTCAAGACAGATGGAGATACAGCAGGCACCGTAGTAGTATTTGTATTTGTATTACAAAGAAAGTGCTTTCTCAGTGGATGGTTGAAAGCACACACACAGTGCCTCCTGCTGGGTAGCAGCTGAAACCCCTCCCTGATGTGACAGCCTCACAGAACACAGAGACAGACAGAGCTACCCTGGGACAAGCACGCCTTTCACATTCCGATTCATACCACTATTCATGTTCACATCCTTTCTGCGTATTCGGTAATACTGTGAACCGAGAGGAAAATGTAACAAAGCCGCGGCAGGCGTTGGCCCACATATCACTCACTCGGTCTCACTTGTCCTCTTCTTCTCCATCAGGACTCTCACAAACGTACACTGTGGCTTTTACGCTGGTGCTGTCAGCGCACTCACTGCTCACCTCTGAGACACGAGGTTTTTCAACAAGAGACCGAAGCTCACCAAATGGCGCGTGAAATAAAATAGTGACACACGCCCCAATGAAAGCTAATAAGACATCACATTGCAGAGATGAGAAACTATATCATTACCATGGCAACTGTGAGGCGCACAGCCAGAGGGCTGGCTGGGTGACAAGAAAAGAAAAGGGTGGAGGAGAAAAGGATGGAGAAAGGCAAACAGGAAAGAGGAGATTTGTAAAGAAAGAAGTATGAATGAACAAATGGATGGAGCTTGGCAGAGAGGAGATTGACAGAGCCTGCTTCTTGTAAGTGATAAGTGTTTAAAAGACAGCATTAGCAGCCTCCATTCTGTCCACACTGTCACATGATGAGGCTCCAGTTCAGTATTTCTCCTTGACACCGTCAATGGTAACCACTAATTAGCGCAGAGCATAATTCCACTGTAAACCACTGCTATTCTCAAGCATGTTCCTGATGAGTGGCAGGATTAATTGGTGTGCTAAGCTCAGATGACCCCTTCAACGCCGCTTTCACTGGACCACAGGCAGTGGCTACATGTGTGAGCAAATGTCAAAGTAAGAGGGAAAACTGACAGATCCTTTACATCTTATCTATGTTTTAGTAATTGGACCGTGCTCATGAGGCACTGAAACATTAAAAACCCCATCTGTGCTCCAACATTTGCTTCATTCATTATCTTATTCAAACGTGTCAAGTGTAGTCTTTAAAAGAGTGCACCGAGCAGGATTCTGGTGTGCTGAAACTGCAGTAATGTAGTGTAATTTTGTGCATGCAGCCCGTGAAGAAACGCCGACTGAGCGTCTGTGAAATCCCAGCCTTTCAGTGGCAGCTGCAAGCAGTCTGAGCAAGAGAGGGGAGCTGCAGTGTGGACGGCGTAACATTGAGCATCTGGAGCAGCAGGCAGGGCGATGCTGCCTACAACCCACAAGAACAGAGCGGCCGTGCCAAACCACCACCCTGTTTATTTTTAAACCAGCTGGTAAAGGAACAGGAGGCTGGGTAAGGTAGCCAAGTCATTCACGGGCTGAACAATAAGTGGAAAAGGGGAGGAAGGTGAGACTCGGTGCGAAATGAACAAGTGACTGAAAAAAAAGCTGAGTGCAAAGCTGCGAGCAAACACGCTGAGGTCCTTCCATCCAGTCGCAGGAAGTCAAAAACAATGAGTAAGTTTGTGGTACAAGAGGAAATGAAAGAAAATCAGGAATGAGGTGTTCGTGGTGTATATGGAGCAAAATATACTGAAAGTGGGTGGATGAGATGAGAAGAAGAAGTCTGAATAATTCATCAGTGTAATAGAGTTTAATGACTAATCAAAATGCTGTAGCACTAGACAGTCTGCGGGGCAAAGAGGCCAATACATTACTTCGCTGACCAATCAAAATCACAAGTTGGATAATAAAAAATCCAAAGCACAGTTATTATTTAATTCATTGATATTTTAAATAATTAAGCAGACTTTCTGGTGCTACATCGCTCCAGGGCAGCATCGCCACAGGGCCACCAGCACACGACACTTTACCAACCATGAAAGAGATGCAAAGCGCCAGCATTTAAAGTTGTTAACATGACAGACGGATGGATACGGAGGGGCTGACAGGCATGTGAGTGTGTCGGTCTCCGTGTGCATTGCATTACCCAACGTCAGCCGTCTCTGAGGCTGAAACAAATATGAGGCACATGCAAATGAAGTAAAATGCTGAGAGGACCTGAGGTAGGAAGCATGCTGTTTGGTGCAAAGGAGTTTAATATGTATGCAAAAAGAAAAAGAAAATGTTTACTGTGCAGATAATGAATTTTAGATGGGGTCACAATGTGTAACTGTGAAATGCATTATTGGCAGAGTAATGAAATGCAATTAAGAATATAAATGGCACAAATGGGGAGAAATGTTATTTTAGATTATTTTAGACCTCAGTGTTAACAAATATTCCAATATATTCCAATATATATATTTGGACAGTATACACACACACACACACACATACACACACACACATATATATATATATATATATATATATGTCACAGTCCAAATTAAAATCAAGGCGGATTTTAAACCTGCCTAGGTGAAATTAAAACTTTGATTTCGTCTAGGCAGAATTAAAATTTTGATTTCATCTAGACCTAATTGAAATAATCCTTGTAACAAATTGAGATTGTAAGCCTGCATAGGCAGAATGACAATCTGACCACACCAATTCAAATTTTTGGACTAGATTAAATATTTGTATAGCCATTAAGGCAAGGACATATATAACAAACATATATGGATATTCATTGAATATTTCATTTATCACATACATACATAAAACTGATTTTTTTTCACTACATTCTAGCTACTGCCTTTTGAAATGCTTTAGAACTAATTAGGTACTAGATGTTAATTGTAGGGCTGCAAGGTGGCGCAGTTGGTAGCACTGTTGCCTCATAGCAAGAAGGTTGCCGGTTCGCGTCCTGGTGGGGGCACCGGGATCTTTCTGCGTGGAGTTTGCATGTTCTCCCCGTGCAGCGTGGGTTCTCTCCGGGTTGTCTGGCTTTTTGTTCTGCCCAGGCATATTTAAAATCTGCTTACACCATATCAAAATTTTAATCTCACCAAGGCAGATTTTAAATCTGCCTGGATTTTAATTTGGACTGTGACACACACACACACACACACACACGCACACACACACACACACACACACACATATATATATATATATATATATATATGTCACAGTCCAAATTAAAATCAAGGCGGATTTTAAATCTGCCTAGGTGAAATTAAAACTTTGATTTCGTCTAGGCAGAATTAAAATTTTGATTTCATCTAGACCTAATTGAAATCATCCTTATAACAATTGAGATTGTAAGCCTGCATAGGCAGAATGAAAATCTGACCACACCAATTAAAAGTTTTGGAATAGATTTAATTTTTGTATATCCATTAAGGAAAGGACATATATAACAAACATATATGGATATTCACTGAATATTTCATTTATCACATACATACATAAAACTGATTTTTTTCCACTACATTCTAGCTACTGCCTTTTGAAATGCTTTAGAACTAATTAAGAACTAGATGTTAACCGTAGGGCTGCAAGGTGGCGCAGCTGGTAGCACTGTTGCCTCATAGCAAGAAGGTTGCTGGTTCGTGTCCCGGTGGGGGCACCGGAATCTTTCTGCGTGGAGTTTGCATGTTCTCCCCGTGCAGCGTGGGTTCTCTCCGGGTTCTCTGGCTTTTGGTTCTGCCCAGGCATTTTTAAAATCTGCCTACACCATATCAAAATTTTAATCTCACCTAGGCAGATTTTAACTCTGCCTGGATTTTAATTTGGACTGTGACATACACACACACACACACACACACACACACACACGAGACATGATAGGGACAGAGAGAGAGAGAGAGAGAGAGAGACAGACAGACAGACAGACAGACAGACAGACAGAGACAGAGACAGAGAGAGATGTTATTGATGATAGATAATGCAGAATACCAGAGCTACATTCATGTCAGACAATGTATTGGAGATTAACTCTGGTGTCTGTTTTCCCCTGTGAGGTCAAGGAGTTGTACACCTGGGCTATAGGCAGTCCTGTGTTGGCAAACAAAGAGCATTGCTGGGGTTTAGCTAGGAACTGGCCACCTTGACGATGACTTCTGTGACGCTTAATGTCCTTTCAGCCAGAGCTCACATCTTCAAGATTTATCATGGTTCCTATTGCCCTGTGGCTCATGTCACCATTACCAAAAATACTGGTATCACACAGATGGCTTTACCTTAATTTAACTACCTGAGAAGATTATTCAGAAATTAAATATTACAAATTTAGAGCAAAATCTGAATTTCTTAAAGAAATATTTGTTGAACTATCAAGGATTTTTAACAATGTCTGTTGTCAAGATGCCTGTACAGTGCACAGAGCAGGATGGCATAGTAGCAGTGTTCATAGTTGTAGTCACTGCATCACCACAAAAAGAGGCCAAACAAGCACAAAATGACTCTCATGCGTATATCTTAACACTGACAAAAAAGGTCCATATGATCTTCTCTCCACAAATGCTGAAGCGTGTAAAGTTATTGCCGAAACAATTCTCATATTGCATCACCGTGTGAGTAAAATAGTCCATGCTGATATCAGCCACGGAGAATTACTCTACTGTACACTTCTTTCAGTGACTCTAAATTGCACTCTATGTTTGCATCAGCTTTTTGATCATCCTTCTCAGCATGTTCTACTTGTACGTGATTCTGCTTCCAGCAAAAGAGGGCAGAGGCTGAGGACACGTGTGAAAACAAAACTATTGTCAGGAAAATACTCCAAGAACATTCTGTCGAAAACACTTAAACTGTTCAGCATTTTCAAATTCATTTTCAATTGATGTTTTGGGGGTTTTTTTTGCTTACTATCTAGCCTCAGCGCTTACAAAAATGAGAATTCTCAACTGCCGGTCTTGTAAATCATCACCCATTTCAAACAACCAGATTGATCTTTGAAAAAAATTGGAAGTCACTCCATCAGGCAATCAAATCATTTTAGCCTAGACTAAAATGACTGTTCAGTCTTGGTTTGTTGGTAACAGAATCGCTGCAATGAAAGCAAAATTGCTGCAAACTTCAAGCACCACCTATTTTATGAGGATGCGCAAATGAATTTTATTGTGCTGCTTTTTAACGCTTACTGACTGATGACCACTGAAATGACAGCTTCTGAACAGTTTATTTTCAAAGCCGTGTCAGTAATGTGTTGCATTACTGAGCGAATGTCTCCCTAATGCCCTTCAACAGACCTTTACGACATAAAAGGTTGCGCAACACCATTTATGCTTAGAAAACATGTTGAATGATTTGGCTTTCAAGCTAAGTGAGATCTAAAGGATTTCACATCAGAAGTCAGTCTCATATATAGTCAGGTCCACGTCTTATGTCTTCATTTTAAGTCCGACTTAAAGGCAGCTTCCGGTTTCTTGCAAATAAACAAAAAGTCTGGCTACAATGACAACAATACAATAATATTCACCAAAACACATTTTGCGTATCCTTGAGCTGGTGGATCCATTTTCGTTGACTTACAGTTAAACTTCTGCAAACATGTTTTTTTAAACCTACATATTTACTTGTAAGCAGTCTTTTTTGCCTTTGCCAACACACTGCTGCTTCAGGTGGTGTATAACCACCACCTGTAGATCAATGGAGTAATGTTAAAAGGCATTCTATTGTGCCTGTGTGAAAACAAAATGTGAACTAGTAGCACTAGTGGCCAAAAGCACCACAGGGTAGCTTTATGCTGAAGTGTGTGTACTACCTAATGGCCCCAGGTGAACCAAACACAGATTAATATTAGATGCAGCCAACTCCAAGAAATCAGCATCATTCAGAATAGCAAAAAAACAAGTATACATGCAGATGAGTGCTCCCGCTTCATACACATGCACAAACACACAAACACAAACTGAGTAAGCAGGGAGCTGTGCAACTGAGAGCTTTAAGTAGAAGAATCAAGATGGGTTTCCAGAAAAAAAAGGTCCTGCACTCCATCAATAATTCATAGGCTTGGTTATTTACTTTTGCTGTGGTGCAAATTCCAGTTCATCGTTCCTACAGAAATGGATATAGCTGTATGTAAAAGAAGGAAGGAGAAGGAGGAAAAAACATAGGGGGAAGTGCAGGATGAATAAGAATAAGACGCTGACCATTTCTAAGACAAAATACTGCATTTATACACTCTAGAGGTTCAGTGAGGCACTGATTCTTCTAAGCAGACTCCAGCGGCTTGCCTGCACCCGCCCTGGGGCCAAGGCCTGCTTTGTAATGGCATGCTATTTTCTGATATATGTACTATAAAATTATGAGGTCCTTGAACCATAATACGATGTATGATGCTGCTACTCAGCAGTCATATTAAATGTCTTGCTCCACGGTGCGGTGGCTAAAGAGAGATGTGACATGGACAGAAGCCATGACAGTATATTGATGGGGCAGGTAGGAGAGTGAGTAGCGTGGGGGTGAATCATTCCCCAGCAGGCTGAGATAGAGTCGAAAAAGCTTTTTTTAAACACTTGACTGGAGCCGAGTGTGTTGTACCATGTTTAAGGGTCATCTCAACCAGACCTCTGCTTTGTACTGGTGTCATCACTCTCCATTTCACACTGCCTGTCATCCTGGCAAGCTGTGACTCAATGTTTGAACAACATTGTGATCTGAGTGGTTGAGCATGATGTTCTCGCGCATGACCGAATATACCGAAAGTCAGAGAGCCTAATGTATGAGTAGTCACTGGGCTCTTTTTCAATGCTGGCACAAGGCAGGTTGATTCACGCCAATTGTGTCAGGAACAAGGCTTTTTTTTTTATTGGCTTGCACTTTTGAGTAAAGTCACACAGCAAGGGACATATTTAAGCTGTCTAATTTTGGCTTACAATACGGCATGAAATTTTACCTTCACTTCCACTAACAAAGACCATATTTCATTAAACCGAGGACAAAAAGAACATCTATTCAGATGGAATTTTACTTTACTCAGGCCAGAGGCAGCTAAAAAAACGCCAAATTTTAGAAAACCTTCTCCTTTCTGAAAACGCCTCCCCATTAGTATATGGATAATAGATTCATCATTAATTAGGGACAAAGTCAATTTCCATGACTACTATGTCCAATGCTGATGGCCTCCAGGCTACTGTGGACAATGTATGCCAATGTGCACTCAATAGCAGCTGTGCGTTGTTAGTTTTGATTTATGCACATTTAATGTGGGTACTGGACGTGAACAGGGGCGTGCCTTGTCACCTATCTTGTGAGTCAGGACAGGGGCAATAGAGCTCCAGCTTTACCAACTTTTTATTTAACCCTCACCAGGAGTTCTTAGCTTTGAGTAGTGAAGGAATTAGACTGCAAAGAAAAGCAAGATTTTGTCTGACTGTACAAAACAGAATTAGGATCTCAATGATTTGGGAGGGACCTGTTCGGGTGTACCCCGCCTCTCACACTATTTCAGTTGGGATAGGCTCCAGCCCCCCTTGACCCTCTACAGGATGAAGGGGGTATAGTCAAAGGATGAATGAATGGATTTGGGAGGAACGTTCTCATTGAGAGACGTCAAGTAAGACTGGCTCCCTCTCTTTGGAGGTGTTCCCAGCACAACTGACTGGGAGACTGCAGAGTAGATCCAAGGGTAGCCTGAGTGCCCAACAAAATGAACTAGACAAAGCTGCTGGCAGAAACGAACGTCTGGCTGCTTTGCTGCCCTTTTACCACATCAACCAAGTTCAGGGCAAGTGATCTGAAAATGGATGGATGGATTGTATACCCATTCATGAAATGTATACCGTTTTTGCAGCTGGCGAGGAGCCATCCAGAAGAACAAACAGCAAAGATTGACTGGGAATACTTTAACTCCCTTTAATAGAATGGGCAGAGAATGGGACTCCTGTCACACAGCACAGCTCTATAATCTAATCCTTGACACCAGAGGCCTACGCTCCACCAACAACCTGCACCGACACTGCATACCTCACCTTCTTCTGTCTGTCCACTAAATAAATACATAAGAGAAGAGAAAACTAATCAGATCTGGCTTTGCTAAGAGGAGGTATGTTCAGTGATTGGTCTCATTAATAGCCACCAAAATCACTTAACAACACTGAATTAATTCACAATCATGACGTGAATGACTGTGAAGAGAAAGCAGACGTGTTGTATTCACAGTAATGCACTGTACGTGCCTATGACCTAATGTGCCTTAACTACCATTCCTCCACTGTGAGGAACTTCATTATGACTGGAAACAATTAGTGGGAGCAACGTATGTAATGGGCTCTCAGCTTCCAACAGCACAGTCAATAGCCTGGAAATGGAAACTCTGCTCTAATCACTAATGAGAAAATTGTGGAGGGGCAAGAGGGAGGGAGAGCGTCACTGGGGAGAGGGGATAAGATGAAAAAGCCGCTAGATACTAGTACAGTGGGCGTACGATAAAGGTAGTCCAACGGTACACTATGAAATAAGAACGAAATCTGACTTTCATCATCACAACATAGATCCAAATCATAATCGGATTTACTGGTTATCAAAAAGGTAATCGTCTGACTTATTACTCTTCATCTGATCACGATCTCCCCATGAATAACTGATGCATTTACTGCCTGCTTTGTAATTGACCCAAGCCTGGGGAAGGGTGTCATAGAAATCACATTGGCAATCAGCGCGGTAATGGATTAAGCCTATATCCATAACAGGGACCAGCTCCTCGCAGCGAAAATGAGCAGCCAAAAACACAAGAGGGAATGCTTCATAAAGCCCACTCAGCACCTGTGGTACAGGCTACAAAAGCTGCAGCTAATGCGTGCAGCTCATAGGAATTCCTTTGTGTTTCTGTTTTAATGATAGTCTAAACTCTATTTCCCTCTGTGCCATCTCAACAGAAATCAATGCTAAGGAAACACTCAAGTTTCCACCGAGCAATAGCAATTTCTGCCTCGACGGCTACATAGCAAAGAGGTGTTTTATGGTGGTAATGCCATTGCACCACAGGCTATGATTGGAAATTTAATAAGCAGGCCTGGGAAAGAGCCCTGCGCTCTTTGGACTCCCTACACCTTTCCTTTCCTCTCTCCACTACAGGGTTTATAAAACCAGAAGCCTCAACACACCAGTAAATTAAACTCTCCGCTTGTGGGATACAGGTTGAAAAAACAGCTTCTTTGAAATCAATGCAATCATTAAGCTTTTTTATGGGCTCGATACATTTATATCGCTGTGAAATGCTATGAAAATAAATGCCGGGGCTAGGGTCTGGTTCATTTGCACGGTGCTTGCAGAGATGTGTTACTCGCATTGGTCTGACTCCCCTATACCTTCACATCCTGTTTCCCTAGCAATACCATTGTGAATTATTGATGTTAGCACCATGTCTCCCTCCCTCCCCCAGTCCCTTACACACCAGCCCTCTGCAAGGATCTCCAAGCTTGACTGAGTCTCCTAGGAACACTCACTGCACACAGTCCCAGTGACAATATCCAATAAAGCAGAACAGGGGGAGGGGTAAGATGCACCCTGACATTTAAATCAATTGCTTTCTTACAACAACTCTATGATTTTTAACCCATCTTTATTACCATCTTCAGTGTGATGCCCGAGGCAAAAAAGCAGGTTGGTATCATGATGGGGAGCAACAGCAACAACTAAATGAATCTCTCATTATCTGTTCTGGTATTTCAGCACAGATGGTTAAAAAAAAATGCTTCTTAATAATAATATAGTTTAATGCAGTGATGCTCCTTGTGTTGAAATTCAAACAGTGAGCTCCAGCTCTGGGTGTCAGTTGTTTGTAAATGTTTCATCCCAAGATCTCTATCTGCATACAGTGTGTTTAACAGTATGTGCAAAAGAAAAGGCACAGATGTGTGTGAATTCCCAAGGTCTCTGAATGCATGTTTTATCACTCTGCCTCAGAGGTTGTGGATGTGGTGGGGGGGGAGTCCTGCCACCCTGAGCAGAGAACGACAGTAGCTGCTGCTTCCTCATGTCGAGATGAGAAAATGTACAATAAAAAGGTAACAACTGCATGATTCATGCCAAATACAAACTGTCATTAATACCTTTTGCGGCTATGAAAGTGCAGAATTCATGATGTCATTTTTTTTGCAAGCAAAACCAGATGCTAACGCTCACCATCGTACCCAAAGTCTATCCAAAAGGAATTCAGTGCCTCTAAAAGTTGAACCATGGATTACTGACACATCAACAAATCTCAACAAATCAATACACATATTACAGGTCTAATCTTTCACATTAACAGAGATTTGCGCAGCATTGAGACATGACAGGCTGGTTGTGTCTGTATGCAAAAAAAACGACATTTACAACCTAGTTTTGGACGAACATATGTACAGTAAATGTCAATATAGTTAAGAATAGGGTAAGTAATAGTACCGTTTATAGAGCTCCTACTAAAATGTCTGCCTTGCTCCCATTTAGCACTAGTTCAGCAATTCTGTTTTATCCTTTTCACTGGTTTACTCGGGGCAACTTAGACCCTCAATCACAGGTATCAAAACAGTGTGCAAACAGCTTAACCTGATTACCACTTTCAGTGAAATATGGCCAACAGTCAGGTTACACAATGTATGTAAATCAAGTGAGTGAGAGATGAAGAGTCCAAACCGAAACCACGGTCTATCACTGGCGTAATTTATTATTCATTCTTCTCTTTTTATGATGCCGTTAGCTGAGGCAGGGAACAAAACATGGCCAGCATGTGCATAGAAATAACTCATGTCTGCGCTTTAATATTTGAAGAAGCCGAGACAAATAGGTCTCCAGTGTGAAAACCAATACGCAACATTAAGTAGTCGGCTTAAACAAAAAATTGAAATTGTTCTAATGGATGTGTTTTGTTAATGGTAAGTGTCAGTTGATTTATGCTGACAGCTCTTGTCCGGGGTATATTGGCATCTATTCCCAGGTGGTCTTCTTTCTCTATTGCCTCTCGGGCAACCAGGCACTTAAACCAGATTGCTTAGGTAAATATCCAACAATATATATTGATCACACATAAAAAATGTGTACCAATTAAGTAACATAGGACTCCACTGGGAGAAAAAAAAACACATGCGACCTAAAAAACCATATGGTAAACCATTAAAACGTTGGTGAAAACTGTCTCCTCAACAAGCCTTGCTCAGCAGAATGCGGAACGTAATCCTGTGATCGAATCTTTGCAGCGGAACACACAGCTTTCTATGTTTTTTGAAGTATCAGAAAATGCCTGGAGCGCATCACAGGCAAGAAATAGAAGCCCCTTTACATTAAAACAGGTAAGACAGAGGAAGTATCTTAAGGACTTATGTGCTTGAAATCCCTTGGCTGTCAAGGAAAAACAATAGCAGCCTCTACTCAGGAAGACAAAATTAATAAATGGACTCATAGTTACAATCAACGGGAGGGGTTAGCACTGCAGTGACAGTAGGCTGAAAGTGAGACAAAGAGAGGAAGGAGGTAAGATAGAGGAAGAGCAGAAAAGCACTAAAATGTCTGCAGCACATTAATTGTTCATGAGAAGGTGCATACAGGCAAACAAAGCTGTGATGAATGGTCTCATTATTACGAGGAGAGAGGCCCCGCCCAGCTTGTACGCTATCTAGCTCCAGTCCCCTCTTTACTCAGGCTTATGCAAATACAGACCCCCATTAGCTGTGTTAACAGGTAACTGCTTGGAAGTGACCCCCATTGACCAGGCTGCACCGCCGAGGTGATGGATAGCTCACCAGTACAGATTCAGTGTCACTCAGGGCAGAGGGAGGTGACTTCATCCCCCTGAAAAATATGATAAACAATCAAGATCTTAAATTGCACAAACAGCCCGAGTTCATCTTTCATCCTGCGCCACTGACTTCTACTGTATCGCCTCCTCTCCCAGATTCACAGAAAAGCAAACAGGAACACACACACACACACACATAACTGATATCCCCTTATAGGCAAACAAGAGCAGGAAGCATGATTAGATTATTAAACATTAATGATCACGCCCTTGTCTCTTCCCCCAATCCTCAAACAGCAATCCCTCTTCGGGGCAAATTAGAGCCCCCTAATGCTCTGGACATGGTGGATCTGCACCAGACAAGATCACATTAATAAGGAGAAATTAGACAAATACGGAGAGCTGTTTATTAGGGCAAACATGCCCTGTGAGACCCCCATTTGACCGAAGTGAATCACTGGTGAAATACAGGGAAAAGGAGAAGCAGACAGACAGCAAGGCGGGAGACATAAGATGTGAAGCATGTAAAATGATGGCATTTTTTCCTTTATTCTCTCACAAAACAAGCAATTAGAGGAAAAATGAAGGGAATTGGGTGGCCAGCTGCAGTAGCGATGACCACAGCTCTCAGTGGGAGTTCTCTATAAAGGTAACTATGTACAACAGAGTTATCAGCCAGGTCCTTGTCCTACTTCTGCCTCTAGATCTTCTGCTAGATCTACTGATTAACGTGCTTTAACAGATAAATATGGTTAATTATGTACCAGAGTGTGCTCTCACTTGAGTAAACAGAAAATAGTTTAATCCAGAAAGGATAGAAATCAGGTCCAAACAACAGCGAAAATATGAGAAAGCTCATAATCCCCAAGCATCTGTTTGCAGCTATACCTCCATGTGTGCGATTGCATGCAGTTGCATTGGCATGAGCGGGTGCTGGGCTTGTGATGGAGCCTGCAGTCTTGTGAGCCGATGTCGCCAAGGGTCAGACTGACACCTGTGTTGTGAATAATGCATGACAGTGTAAAAGGGCTTTTTTTTTTTCTTTTTCTTTTTTTTTTTTAAATAAAAAGGCCGTCAAGGGAAAAGCCAGAAGGAAAATGCCACCAAAGCTGCAGAGGTCCTAATTAGTGCAACCCCCCTATATGCCTGTAGCCCCACAAACCATCAACAGCACTCACACCACAGGAAACAGATATGGAACATGTATCACTGCCCCCACTAAGGACTGAGGTGCACAATCCATGTCATTAAAAATGTGTGTCACACTGCCGTGATGCTAATAAGCCTCGTGTGCACCAGCTTCAGCAAATACTCAAACATCTACAGGTCCATATAGATGTGCACACAGGCACTCAAGAGTCATAAAGGCACAAAGAAAATACGGCTTACTGCATATTACTGCTACAATGAGATTTATTCATCTTTTTATTAGAAGGAAAATTACCTCAGTGGTCGACTGTGCCTCCAGCTGTTTACCAAAAATAATACTGTCTAATGCCACTAGACTGAATGAATTTACCGAAAGCAATACGACAGCTTGTTATCCTATCACAGACAAATCTCGTGTGCACATTGCATGAGCAGACTGCAAACAGTAACGCAAAAGTCCGTCAGTTCGGCTCTTCAACAACTGCGATGCTACCTGGATATCGTGCCAACCTGCGACATGAGAGTCAACAAATACGCACTTAAGCAAGCTGACGGGCAAACACAGTCTCTCTTAAAATATTGCTTTTGGTTGCTGTCATGTTTTCACTATTCTATGTGCATAAAGCAGAACAAGAACAGCCTGTTTTTGCTCATATTCCAATGGTGTCACGGAAGAGTGATGTCTCTCTATATAAAATGCGATCTTTCTAATAATGCGTCATCTAAAAAATGCTATTTTTCACCGATAACAGTACACTATCTCTTTCATCATCACCCCTGGCCGACTCACGTCCGTCTCAGACTCTCGCGACGCGGGACATGTTTCTCAGTGAGTGACAGGAACACAGTGCTGAGACGCTGTAATCCCAGTCCAGTTCTCCCCTCGGTCCCCTGAGGATTTGTGGGATATCAACCAGGTTCCAAAAGACACACATCCACCCTCTCACACACACAGACACACAAAAAACCCCTCATCTCTACTCATCTATACCCTTATCACCAGGCTTGACCCCCTCACCTCAACTCCAAAGTGAGACTCTTTATTAGTCTGCCACATCCAATAAAACCTGCCTTATATAAGACAATGAAACCCACCTTCCCTTCCTGCTGCGGAAGGATCAAAGCAGAGGTTGAGACAGCTGTATCACACAATTTTCAGCCGTATCATCGCCCATCAAGATGCACTGATAGGAGAAGTTAACCAGCCAGTAACCGCGGATGCCCGAACTCTAAATCCGCAAAACGCAGGCAATATGTCTCGTTTCCCCTCCCCCCCTTTTTTTGTGCTCTACAAGTGTTGTTGCCCATGAAAAGAGGAAGTGGGTTTAAAAAGACAGAAGTTATGGCAAATGAATCCATTCCTGCACCAGCAATCTTGGTGTCTCTGATCCTAAGCTCAACATGAAACTCTAAACAAAATTACCACAAATATAAATGGATTAGGATTCTAGGCAGGAATTTGGCCTGGAGCGATAGTGACATAAATATTAAAAAGTGATTATCAAATGAAGAAATATCTTTGAATTATCAGTGTCAGATAAAAGTTTTGCATTGATACGGTTGTAAAAGATATGATTTAATTGCAGTTTAAGAGAAAACGTGTGAGAGTCTGTGACGCTTTACTTCATGTTTCATTATTCTGCATGTCAGCTCTGGTATTGCAACATGCTCACAATAAAAACATGATGATGCTGAGGAGGAATAATGCTTATCATGTCCTCTGTGGTAGTCTGCATCTTAGTATGCTACAAGAAGAGTCTGAATATCAATACGATACAGCTGAGGCAGACGGGAACATCATCAGCTTTGGAGGTATTGGACCGATTTAAATTTAGACCTGCTGGTGGTGCTGGATGAAACAGTTAAGGGATCAATAAAATCAATGTAATTTTTCTTAGTGGCATGGATGTCTGTACAAAGTCTCAAGGCAATCCATATAATGTCTATTGAGACTCTTCAGTCAGGACCAAAGTGGTGGAATAACCAGTCAGCTAACAGAATGACTGACCAGAGAGAGAACACTCTAACTTAAACAGCGTCTGGGATTTTTGATTCGGCCCCAAAAAACACGAATACTAGAGCCCCACTAATCTACTGTTTTTCAGCCAGTTTAGGCCTATCACAGATATATCGACTCTGTCAAGTACATTATCGAAAATGAAAGTTTGTTTTAAAAGAACATAATGCTGAAAAGAGGCTTGGAATACATTTAAAATGGTTGTCACTGCATAGTTTGTCCAGCAGATTGCACTTTGACTCCATTATTTGTAATAGTCTCAGCAGCACATGCAGCGAGCAGACAGCGGTGCGGAGTCAAGCGGTGTCTTCATAGTAAGCTCTTAACTAGACTATAAAATACAGCTGGTAACCTACTCTCATGTGGCAATCCATATGTCACGCATGCTGCAGCAAAACCTAGCCAGCAAACCACGTAGCGATTTTCACAGTTGGTCAGTTGAGTTGCTAACATGTTAGCATCTAAGCCCATTCTCCCTGTACATTATAACATTAATAGAAGTCTAATTAATGCTAAGGTTGCAATTATATATTGTTCAGGACTCACTGTTTAATACTCCTTCCAGATTGAATAACTCCAGTTGCCACATTTACAAAACATATACTTTAACAATGGTTTTCCACCAGATACGCAGGAAGCTCCCCACGAACGTTCACGGCTGAGGCGCTAATCATGTCTTTACTTGGTAGTAGTGGGTAATAGTGTGGTGACCTGTTGTGTTTTTTTTTTTTTTTTTATTAACCTAATATAAAGATGAGCTGTTTAGAATAAAATAAAATATAACATTCAATGTAAACTAGTTTGGCTACAGCTCAGATGCATATTCCATTAAAGCCTCACACCTTGTTATTTACATGTGCAAAACATGTGCTGCATATAGAAACATATATATGACATCATTCAATATTTTGGTAGTGGACATTTTTTTCTCTGTAAAATCTGAATCAGCATCAGGCCCAAAAATCCAGTCTTGCTCAGACTGTAATAATATATTTATTGTATTCCACTTGAAGTTTAGTCTGTTTCTTCCATGTCTGCATAGATGTTGCCTGGCATTCCTAGTCACACACAAACGCTTACATTCAAACACACACACACACAGATGGATTACATTTTGCCTGTCATAATGGAACCGTCTCTGTGAAATGGCACCAAATGGTCCATGGTATTGACCATAACAGAGCAGCGGAGTTAAAGATGAGAGACGGCAGAGCAATCAAACAATGAGCTACGATTAATCAAGGGAATACATCAACAATGATCAGAATGAGAGGAACACGTTGAGAGCCTTTATCCGTGATACTGCCAGCACTGGCTGAAAACTGGGCATCTTTAGCAGCCGCAAAGCAGTAAAATGTAATTATATCCACATCACTTTTCCATCAAAATACCACGAAGACTGTCACGATGCTTTAGTCCAACAGGCACGTCTGAAAATACAGTTTAATTAAATTTGAGCCTACTGACATTGAAACTTTTGAATGGATAAATAAATTTTAAAAATGTAAAAAATAAAAAGTAGGAATACACTTCAATTTGTAATTATATATCAGGAAATGCAGGGTTTCAGCAACAGGTGAAGGAGACAGTTTCATTATCGTGCAGAACAGAGAAGTGTTAAGGCAATTTTTTTCACTATATTAACACCTTCTGTCAGCTCCGGAGTTCTTTGTGGAGTGAATGGCAGTGAAATGAAAAGGGACACTCTCCGAACATAACCTCTGGGAATTATCAGTAGTGTCGAAGCCTTGCATAGCACTGTCCTGTCTTCAGGATTTACAACCCGAGACCTTTTTTCGACAGTTCACAAAGGATGCTAAAATTACCTATTAATACGTCTTACATTATTATAAGACATGAATTAAACGAAAAACAATGAAGCCCGGTGTGTAAAGGCAATATTCAAATGCAATCTGTACTGTATGTCCTCTTTATTGTCTGTAGAGTCCAGCTGGGAGGTTGTTTTGACCTCTGCAAAGCCATCAGCCTACCCCAATTAGCAAAACGTGCCTATTTATTAATCAAACGTGTCAGACAAAAGAGATTTTAATTCCCCTGAGACTCCGCACAGCCACATGCGCATCTTCTTTAATTATGCTTTTGTATTATATCAACTGTGCCAAGGACTTACAGAGGAATTACCTCTTGTTTCTTCAGTTTTTTTCTCAGCAACCTGATGCCTAACACACAGGTGTGCACACACACACACGCACATAGATTAATGCAGAAAAATAAACCCACATAAAATGCACATTAGCAAATACAGTATCACATTAGTTTTAATGTATAATTTTAACCATAGTCTCAATATAGCGACGTAATATATCACGTTATAGTGCATGATATAGAGCACATCCCAAACATTTGTTGACCTATTTTGCCTGAAATGAAAACTGAATGTTTCCACAAACAGACCCAAATAATGTAATAGTGTTTAACCACAGACTTTGAAATGTTAAAATCCCATGTGGCATGAATGAATGTGTTGTGCCATAAGTGTTGCTCGGGGAGAGAGAGAAGAGAGCCGTGGTGGTACTGCAGATGCAAATATGCAATTACATGAAGTACGTAGATGAAATCGAAAGGAGACTGCATCATAAATAAACATGCCAATGCTGAGTCTAAATGCGTAATTTATTCTATTTATGACTCAATGAAAACTGTGGAAGTAATTAGAAATATTCTGATCCGCAATACATTTATATTTCATTATGTGCTTGTGTATCTGTAAACAAATTTTAGAAAGGCAGAGACATAAACTATGATAATGTGAGATATATAGTTTTACATTCCAGCGTGCTCACTGAACATAAACTTGGCTGATTATGAGTGTTCATAATGTCTCCCATACCCAAGTGCTACAGTAAGTCAGTGTCAGACTTACAGGCCCAATGCATGAATGGCAGACGTAATCAAGAACTACGAGACTTGAAATACACACTCTAGCGTGATTGTAGATGCTTATCCTTACAGTCTATGTTTACATAACTCTGGTTTATCAAGAGAGAGAGAGTAAAAATTTCCTCAAAGTCCTGTGATTTTTTTTTTTTCAGCTACAACTGTGACCCTGACACACGAAAGAGGTCATTTCCGAGCTTTGTTGACAAACTTCCCAACCAGTTTCCTGTTTTCAGCTCTTTGTTAGATATAAATTTCCCAAGGACTGTGCACACGGTGAAGGTTCTGACCTCATTTTCAAATGGGTCAATTCACAAATGTTCTATAACACAACTGAAGAGAGAATTTCATGGCTGACTCATTCTGAAAACACCTCTGCACTGTATTCTATCAAAGAAAAGTTCTAACTGCGTGGGGTTTAACACAATGAAAAAGGTATCAACACTGCATACATGGCATAAAATGCACAAACTAGTTATGTAAAATCATTGTCTCCACATAGTCTCACACAGCCAGATTATTCCACAGCATAGAATGGTCTGATTCACCTCATTATCATTTTGCTGTCTGAGAACAAAAATGCTCTGGCTTGTTTGTATTTCTTTAAGTCAATCACAATTGTACTGGGTGGAGTTAAGTGAAGGATGCAGTAATGAGGTTCCCTAAACTAGTGACAAGGATAATTGTTTTGGTGAACCATTCACACATAGGGAGGTGAGCACTGTCATTACAATGGCTAATTCACTGCCAAAACAGTAGAGCGTCTTACTGCATGATCCAAATCCTCTGCAAAACATATTTTCAAAGTAGTAGTTTCATGCCTGGAGGTTGTTGTTGTTGCCATTCCCTGAGGTGAATGGAATTTAGAAAATAGTAATACTGGAATAGCAGAGGGGGGTGAGAAAGCCGTGCAAAATGTGCGGCCAGCTACAGGCTTGTACCTGCGTCCAGTGAGTCAGACTAGTCTTCACGTAGCCTAAGGTATTTATGTCACGTGGTGAAAGAAGAACGGTGCTGCAGCAATGTTTTCAGGAAACATCTGACCAGAAAAGGAGCGGCTGAAAGTCACTTATAATTTAAGGTTTTGTGTCCACTAGGGCTGGACCTTAATATCAGAATATTCAGTTGTGGTGGTACCTGGTTATCAATTTTGAGATCTGAATATTCACTCCTGCCCGAAAATGCTGACAAACTCATCTTCTTGGCACATAATATGAAGAGAGTGTAGGGAGGCGAGTGAAATGCCCGCTCTTGTAAATATATACCGCTGTTTTGCACTACGTCTTTTATTTTGATATTGTTAGGTAAATTTGTCATGTTGTAAATTTGTATTAAATTTGTATTTGGGTTTGTTTAAATGCCCTTTACTGTGTGAATAAAAAAAGAAACAAATATATAAATAAATGAATACTGTTCTGTCATTAACCCCCCACCCTACCGTCCACCCACCTGCGCACCGAATATTTAGATATTCGTCATTAATTGGGCCCGTATATCCAGAACCCAGAAATTGCTATTCGGACTAGCCCTAGTGTCCAGCATTTAGAACCATTGTAAGTCACTAGAATGAAATGAAATGAAATGAGAAATACTTTATTTATCCCAGAAGGGAAATTCAATTGAGATTGAGCAACAGCATCTCAGACCAAAACATACAGGCATGATGGCCTCACCTTCCTGCACCTTCACTTTCATTTACAACCACAAGAGTTATGTATACATGATGAGTTGTTGTCATCTTAAGTAATGCTATCTTTACTTTGCCAATCTCATTTTCTCTCGGCTGGACAAATCAGAGTCACTCATGGATGGACCGGAGCAGACCCATGTGTGTGGAAACAGACAGATACGGACTGGAGTGGAACAGACACGCGCGGAGAAGGAGAAGCAGTGGATCGCCTCAAAACAGGAAGCCAAAACATAGAGTAGAGAAGCTTAAATTACAACACACATGTAGGGGGTGTAACTTCATTCTCTGCTAATGTAACCAACACTCCACTATATCTGTACATTGCACATAGTTGTTTGCTGCCATATTGATGCTATTTTGTTAAAAATCTTGTGTATTGCACCTTTAAAGTGATAAACTGCTTCATCCCTGCGCTCCCAAAAAAACAAACGCTACAGAGCAAAGATTCCATCGGTGGTAACTATTTCCTGTGTGCTGCATTAGTCAAAGTATCTGATTGATCCCACCGTTCAAGCATCTACAGCACACACTAGCGACAGAGTGCTGCTCTAATTGCATCTGTGTGGAGGTCTTTGCAGCTACAAAGTCTTGAACAAGCAAATCATGTTTCTTTAATAATATCCTTTTTACAGCGTTCAGAATAGCTTTCACAAACTTACATCATTTAACCAACATAGTTAGGTGCCAAGCACTAATTAGGTAGCATTAATCAATAATAAACAGAAATGGTGGAGCTCAGCAGACTCCAATTACGGATGCAACAATTCTCCAAGCCTAATTTGACACATTTACTCCTGCAGTCTTTCAAATAGGGTTGCTCGCGAGCTTTAAATGATTTGAATACTATATAAATCATAAATCAAACTACCTTTATTTTTGTAGAGATGACTTAGTAAGAATAAAATAGTGTGTGTAATTAGTGAATCGAGTGGTTTGTTTAACATTAAAAGAAGGTGGGTGCTCTTGAGCTGCTTACAACAATGCATGCACCTGCTCACAGCCTCTTATGTGAGGATTAAAATGGAAGTAGTACCTTAAGACTGACCAAGAAAAACAGTGTTTGGAATAGACTGAGTATACAGATGGATGGTGCAAGTTTCTATGGATGGTTTGTGTTTCTCAAAATTCTCATTAGGCAGATTTAGGGTGTAGTGTCCCATTAATGAGGCTCTGACGCTCTGCAAGATACCACTCGTCTGGATGTGGGTGGACATAACCGATGTTCGCATCAGCATCATTATTCTCCTCCCCCCTACTCTGGATAATTGTCGCAATTTTCACAGTAATTACATGTTTTTTTCAAGTTAAATAACGTTTAACATTTGCAGACTGTCAGTACATCGTTGACTGTTGAGTCACCACCTGCTCCAGCGGTCTGATGGGGAATCATAGTGACAATTAAGATGAATGCTGACAATTCAGCATTAATTCCCCGGGTAGCTCTGTTTTTTTTTTACATAAATAACACATTAGTTAAACAGGATCACTGGTAACTACCAAAACAGGTAATCTTTTCAATGGTTCTCCCTGTATCCATCTTTTCACAAACACATACGTTATTACACACACTCTGCGTTTAAGGTAGATTTGCAGGATAAATATTGTGATGAACAATAACAGACTTAGCTTTTACCTCCTACAGAGCCATTTTGGATCTCAGTGTGCAGTGAATGACGAGGATGAGCAGGTCCTTCGTATTTAAAATGCTTCGGAGCTGCCCTCTCGTGCTAAATGGGGATATGGATTTTGCCATTAAGGGCTACTGAGTTATTGAGGGGTTTTTGTTTGTGGGTTTTTTAACTTTCTAACTTAAATCACAACAACTGGGACCGAGGATTTTTAAGACGAAAAAAGCAGTTGCCAACGGGAGCAACCAGATCAAAGCGGCTGACAGAAGTCTAAATTTGGTTGCCCGTGGTAACTGGTAAATCATTAGCGATGAGGCTTGGACAGATTCATTATGGTTGAGAGGAACTGTTGTGTCTCAGTAACCATCCAACACATTACATTAGATAAATTGTGAGCTCTTTTTAATTGTTTTTGCTGCCTTCTTGATGTCATAAAACAACTGCCCTGCCAAGTTGTCATCTGGATTTGAGTTTGCCTTGTTAAATACCACAAGTGCAGAGAAATGAATCATATACTCACATTACAGTCACTGGAACAAGATAACCGTTTGCTGTTTTTGGATGAAAAATGGATGAGGATGGCTGTAATTAATTTTGATTAATAGATTAATTGAATAATCAGCACGGCATCACATGCATTTTTGTTAATCTAGTCCTCATTCCTTTTGGTTTCCTTCTGAGACAGACTTGTACAAATGCATGCTTCGCCAGCATAAGTCGTACTTTCCATTTGCATACACACAAACAGGTGCACACAACAGAGACTCAAATTCCACACCTGCTTCGAATTTGAATGGGTTAACAAAAATGGGCTTCAATCATGATCTAAGAGACTTTGAAAAGGGCATGATTGTGGATTTCGTGAGGGCAGGCCGAGCGCCGCAAAGATCGTAGCGTTTAATACGAATCTCAAAGGCAGCAATCTTAAAGATGTACAATGAAAGGAGACGCTGCAAAAACATTTTCTTTGTGGAAGGAGACTCCTGGTAGATGAATGCATATGGCATAATGTTGTTTGGGCAACAAATATTGTCAACATCACAACATAAGGGTGGGGTGGAACAACCCAGCACACAATGCACTGCACTCTTAGTATTCAGGCAGATGACCAGGGTGGATACTGTAAGCTGCAGAGGGGACTCACAATCAGTAGGATTGTCTGGCCTGACTACTCCCCCTGGGAACATGATCACCATGGTGGAGACATTGTCTAAACTGCATAGGTTTGTCATATGTATCTGTACAAATGTACAGTTCAGTGTCTCAGAATCATTGTATTTCATCAAATGTATTCATTAACGGCCATCAGTTTCCCAAGACGATTATCATTTGAGCAAGATAATGTCCTTGTCAGTGTACAGGAATCATGTAGGAATGGTCTGAGGATGGAATTATGTTAATTATCCAACCACCACAATCCCCTGACATCAAGCCCAGCACCTAAAACACCTTGAAGATGAGTTGAAAAAAAAACAGTTACTGCACAGTGAAATCCAGCAATGACTGCCTCATCAAGAGAAGCTACAATTTCTCCGTCACAATGTGTGCCAATTAATATCCGCCCAAAAGATGCTTCAATGTGCTTCTGTGCAGACGACTGAGGTTTCACTAGCCACAAAGACTGTATATTTAATTGCCCAGGTCATTAAAACGGCAATACACTTGAGTTCTGAGAACATGTGTGTGTGACTTTTAACGCCTGACTGGAACAGCGCAGCCTCTGGTCAAATACGGTGATTGTATCCATAACCACGGAAGTCATTTGTCAGCTTTGCACATATAAATACACCACCTGCATTCCATGGTTTTCTGGCTAATACATCTCCCCAGGCATTTCCATTTTGCTGGTGCTGCTGTTGTTGTTTCCCTGTCAAACTCATTATGGAGAGAACGAATTAGAGGGAAGTATCTAGGTAAGACACGACAGCACAGGCACTCAAACAGCTAATTGCAATAACCTGGCACAAATGAGTAATTTAGCTGCCTTAAAGGGAGCCCTGAGATCGAGAAAGAGCACTTTAAATGAATGAATTAGGCTGAAGGCCATTACACACCAAGATATTTAGACAGCAGACAAAAGAAGATTCATCTTTTGCTGGGCTTGATTTGAATATTAAACGGTCCTGCTTCCCGTCTCACGACAAAATCTGAGATTATCACGGAAGCAAGTTAACGTAATATTGTGCGTGCCGCATTCTTTGTTCCAGACTGGCTTCCAAACATCCATTATTTATTAGAGATCATCCAACATTAATCATATACAACACACCAGTTAAGTCAGTAATTGCAGAAAAATTGTGGCCAGCGCTCAGTTAATGGACAAAATTAGGTCATACTTAAACTAAAGCCTGATTAGATTTCATGTCCTGGTTCCACTTGAGCAACACTGACAAATAGTACTTTGTTTTCTACTGAGAGATTAAGTGATTGCCTCTGAACCAAACAGTGACAGTTTTCAAGAGACATATTATTGTTTTATTAATGCACACTGACATTTTACACTAGTATATACTGTGATCTAAAAATTAATCCGGTCTGTTTCTATTTGCAATAATGAAGAAAGATGTTCTTTTCACTCACTCACTCCATTTCCAAGAGTTGCTGCAGATTTTTGACCAAAGATGGAGCTGCAGGGAAATGGTTATTCAAATAGGTTTTTTTTTGTTGTATTTTTGCTTAGTAAAAACTTCACTTACCAACTGCTGTTCTCTAACACTGAGAAACGTATAAACTATTTACACCCATACTTCAAGTCAACAGGGATGACTGGAAGATACATTTTGAATGCAGCATTCCTTAAATAATATACACAATGCAGTTCACTGCCTTGCTTCAGCATGTGAACAATAATGCAGGTTCTTATTCCTATTGTAGCCGCATGTTCATCAAATATAAACAATACATTCTAAAATTTACTTACACTACTTCCAGTATTGCTTTTGTTTTCGCCATATTCATATTGGGAGCTGATCGATGTAGTGCTTTCACATCCAGAAATCCAGAAGACTGATAACTAATATTCAGAGCCAATATACATTTGCTGGTAAAATTTGGTGTCAAAAAGATCCAGTCCAAAACTTATTGAAATGTCTTTGTTTATCTATGTTTGCTTCATTAAAAGAGAACTTTTCAGCATTTGTTCTTCGGCTCTATTACCAAGTCGCAACATCCAGGGTTGAAAAGTAAAGCGACTGCACAAGCGACCAAAAACTGCAGTTTCTCAAATGTCCACTTGAGGTCGACTCCAAAAGTGAGTCAATCTCCATAGAATGCCACGTTCAAATGTTCAACTTTTCCACAGAAATATACATGATTACAGCCTGGTACAAAAAAGTTTTGATCTCTCTCTAGCTATTATTGATTTCAATACACCTTTTAAGTTGCAAACAATATTTTGATGGACTGGGTCGACATAATAATATTGGTAATTGCATCAACCTAATATTGTGTGTAATCTAAACACAACTTTGTGGCGTGTTTGATTTAAAACTAAACTAAAGTTATTGAAATTGACTTGATAAGTTAATTTTCCTTCTCTACCTACTTAACATTAGAGCAACTTCATTTTTTAAATTTGCCAACCTAAAAACTTTTCATCATAATTATAGACAACACGTACATACAGAACACTTTCTGTTTCTTTTGAAAAACATAGAAATACTGCTGGAACAATTTACTCTTTATTAGTATCCTACCAAAAAACTTGAATATATTCTACCAATCAATAAATAGGTGGAAATTTTAAATACTGTTGAATGCAGAGGAGAAACTAATTCCTCTAACTTGATGTAGTTTGTTGGTTGAACATCATTTTATTAGACGTTGGCATAACTCAAAAAGATTGATGTAAACTGCTGACATTATTTTTTTTTTTTTTTTGAGCCAAAACATAATTTTTAGAGTGTGTTCTTCCTTTAAAAAAAAATAAAAAATAGTCAGCCACCTCAGAACAAAATCAGTGACACCTTTATCGCACCAATTTATGTCTCTGGGAGGAACCAGGGCGCATGACTCATTCATGGAAGGAGGTTACATCATGCATACGTGCTCTATGAAACAGACCACAAGCTAAGAGAGGAATACTTTCCATGAAGGCATAAGCACCGACCAAACCTTACACCTCTTTAAAGAGGTGAAAGCTATAACAATACATTGGTAATATTATGCATCAGCAGAATGACTTTTCTTTATTTTAATCTGCATCCTAATATTACGATGTGTCCGACACAGCTGCTGGTACTGACGAAAAAATGAGTGTCCTAGTCACCTGAAGTTCAGAGGTGAAGACGACGGAATCAGTAAACAGATCACAAAAAATCCAACTCTCCGCTCTGCTTTTCATCTCGCCGTGCTTATGCAGTGTTTACTAATGGGCTCCATGCAGGTTGCTCTCTGCTCGACTGCAGCAGAGCCAGGTTGTGCTAATTCCAGAGACATCCAGGTCTCAGGGCCCAAGCCTTGTCAGGCTCCCAGGTGGGTGGGGCCAGCACAATATGAGGCTGACAGCAAGATGAACCCCTGTAAGGAAAAAAGAGCATCTGTATAACCCAAGGGGTTATGTGGTAGGGAGCAGGGTGCAATTGTTTTCCTCATTTCCTCGGGCTTGTAAAGCTGATCCACTATCAGCAGCAGACTGTTATGCCATGAGCATGGCAATGAGCTGGCTTTCTCTGAGTCTTTTGACATTTCTTCCCATGTAATGGCAAGCAAAAAGCTATTAAGCTGGTAATCAATTTGTGTATTCGAAGGGAAAACGCTTTGTGAGGGCGCAGACATTCTTTAACATGATTGAAAGTTTCTTGTTTGAGGTGCTTACCTAGGCTTTGACACGCTTTATTTCTTTTGGGACAAAGAGACTGCTGCATTTAATTTTCTGAATAGCTTATCAGCAAAATGGCATAACAAGAAAAAAAAAAAGATTTTTATACACCCCTCTAAGTTTTGAGCTGTGCCCATTTTCGCGAGAGAAAAAAAAACCTCACACAGAGTATGTGAACTGAATTTCTATCCAATATTACTTGGACAGAAGATTGTCTAAAATCACAGATCTTTGTGGTGGTTAGTAGGTGTTGATTGTGTGTTGATAGGCCTGACAGATTATCATCAGGGTGACATCAGCTCCCAGCTCTGACTCATCAATGCCCCCTGGACAGTCTAAAAAGAGACAGCTGTGGGGTGAGTGGGAGGTCATCACCCACACATCACAGCAAATTACATCATCTTGAAAATCTACACTGGAAACTGGAAAGCCTTTTCTTTCTGAACTTTGCGGGATCCAGCAAAAAGCAGCAAAAGACATCCACTGCACGGTGCTTAGTGTAAAAAAAAAAAGACAAGATATGCTCATTTTCATTTTTTATGTGTGTGTGCCTGGTGCTTCCTGAAAGCAGATTAGATTTTACTAAACACTACAATTTGGTGGGGCGCCTGGGTGGCAGAGAGGAAAACCACTTGGCCACCGTCACAGTGAGGCCGGCTAAGCAGGGAAGCAGGGATTTGGAATCATCCTTCCAAACTGTAAGAAATGTAAAAAAAAAAAAAAAGAAGAAAAAATGACTGAACACATCAACAGTATACTGACTTAGTAGACTGAAAATAGCAAAGCAATTCTGGGTATCAATTTTATCAGTCATACAACAGACATCATTTACGTGTTGTGTCTGAGCGCTATAATCAACCAGCAATTCAGCAGGCACAGAAACAACACTTTGTAAAAAAAAAAAAAGATGAGTAATGCGAGCTGCTTTTAACAGTATGTGTTGGATGTTGATGTATTCATCTTTAAGTGCATTATTAGACTGAAAGAAGGGGATGGGATTTTTACTGTAGGTTTGTAGCAATGCTGCCGCTCGAATAAACGTTTGCTGCATATTACAAAGTATACAAAACAAGAAAATGGAATCACGAAAGCAGCCTCTTTCAGCAATATCTCAAACAAAGAAGAAACACTCTGTTGTGGATAGCGAGCAAGAGAGAGCGGCACTGCTCGAGAAACAGACAAGCTCAGGATTAGTTCCATCTCATCTGCGTAAAGAATGACAGAGCTGCCAAGGAAGTGCTGTTGAAATCAAAACAGCAGACTTGTGTGTGTGTGTGGTCACTTTTCCCCTCCATCATGGCCCGTGAGTATGTGCAGCACTGCTCAGCCACAGCGGCCCTCTAAAGGGAAAAAAGTCAGATTTTAACTGCTCCCGCTCATTTCACAGATTTTCCAGACAAATAATTTCAGGTTTGTGCGCACTAGCGCCAACCCTCTGTCCGTCCCGGTCTCTCTGGCCTATAATTATACGCCATTCATTTGATTTGTTCATTAGGTCAAGCCTCGGCTGGGTAGAAGCAAAACGGAACCCTCTTATTAGTGGTTCATGACTCTACTCTCTCCATGGCGAGCGCTGGAGCTACGGTGGAAAACAGGCATCCGGCGGCAGTGGGATAGGGGAAACTGGCAGGAAGGTTTCTTTTTTAACCCGGAGCACACCTCTTCATGAGGAGAGGCAGCAGGGAGTTTATACTGCGATAATAACTGCACACCTTCTCACATGAAAACATAGCTTGGGCGTCCAGAAGGTCCACAAAACCCCTGGTCAACAAACACTGACATTACAGATAACAAAAACTAAAGACGTGAACCAATTTTTTGGCAAAGAAAATGTTTTTCTTTCTTGATAGGAACTGCATTCTTTTCTTCTTATGCACTGTGCTGCTTTTCAGACAGTTTAAACAAATCCAAGCTTTAATCCACTGAACATACAGTTCAGTATTATCATGCACAAGAGGGAAGGATCTAGAGCCAGGATTGTATATGAGCCTTTGGCATCGCGTTTGAGCACGTTGGGTGTCATTCGTGTCATTTTTCAACACACACAGTAGTCCGACAGTCCAACAAAAATCCTTGAATGTCAGAAATAGATGCTGTGATACCACAGTCAGATTTTCTCAGCTGGTGTCGTTGCTGTCGCTGCCTTTCAGACAGAGGGAAGTTTGTCTTGTAACATGTGCTTCGTGTTGCAGATTGTATTTCAACCCAAACCATGATCTTTTCCCAAACTTATACTGAACCAAACTGCAAGTGTAAACAAGCCTTGAGACTGAAAATAAAGCAAAACTGGGTGAAAAAAGTAACGGTCCAACAGGGGAAACAAGCCTCAGTCTCCTGGGTGGAAGTGCTGTGACTCACACCTCTTAAACCTCCTTATGTTGCTCTAATAAACTGGAAAGACTCCTATACGTCTGTCAGCATTGAATATTAACACGGCTGGCACCGACGCCAAAGTGCACATATCTGTCAAACAACAGCAGCTTTGACAAAACGGCAGCATTTGATGCCCTGGGAATGAGAACAAGGTGGATCTTATAGGTTAAGGTTTGAATTTAACAATATAGAAAAGTCTTCCAAGAAATCTATTTTTGTCGTGTAACTTTTGAACAGTTACACTGTCGTAGGTGAGTTCCTGTGCCCCACTTTTCCAATGATATGCAAAAAAAAAAAAAAAAAAAAAAACAAGAAGCCAGGCACCTGATTTGAGAAGGCATCTTGGTGAGAAACTTCCTCGCACAATATTGTAATGAGTCTCTGCCGTCTATTGGTATTCCCATGTCTAACTACAGGCATTCATATTTTATAATTATTGATTCATAACTATGGGCGGGAATGCAGGTTGATGTCATCCGCATTCAGCTCTTTCAAATCAACCCTGCTCATGCTCATCATAAATATGCATCGAGGGGTATTATAAATATTTATCGATACATCGCGTGGCCCCGTAGTACAGTTCAGAACTCTGCATCCATTTTTTATTTGGTTAGTTTTCTACTTGAGGGAACACAGTATACAATAGTTCAGCCCTGTCCGATATCACAAAACTGTTAAATGATTCAAAACGGTATCATTTCACAATACCTCTATTATTTTTGAGTTGAAGTGTAGGCTAAGGTTGTGATCTTACATAAATAATCAAAAACAAACTGGTTAGACCGACTACACTGAGGCCAAGAAGTGCCACTGATGCTCAGCTAATAGAATGTTGTGAACTTTGTAGGTATCTGGTCACAAGATTAGATAAATTAATATCATTTTGGCTAGATCCATCCATCCATTATCTATACACCGCTTAATCCTCATGAGGGTCGCGGGGGGGCTGGAGCCTATCCCAGCTGACTTAGGGTGAAGGCAGGGGACACCCTGGACAGGTCGCCAGTCTATCACAGGGCTACACTTAGAGACAGACAACCAAGCACACTCACATTCACACCTACAGACAATTTAGAATCACCAATTAACCTCAGCATGTTTTTGGACCTTGTGGGAGGAAGCCGGAGAACCCGGAGAGAACCCACGCTGCACGGGGAGAACATACAAACTCCACACAGAAAGATTCCGGTGCCCCTACCGGGACGCGAACCGGCAACCTTCTTGCTGCGAGGCAATAGTGCTACCAACTGCACCACCCTGCAGCATATTGGCTAGATGATGATGCTTTATGAAATCACAGACGATTTTGCAGTTCATCCTATATGGGGCACTAAATTTCACTCAAAACCATAAACATCAACCACATGATGCTTCTTGAAGAATAGTCAGGCAATCCCCAAAGTTTGTAGGTAATCAATTTAAGAACTGTTGAGATATTTCAGACCAAAGTGACAGCCTTAAGCGTAGAATTTAGGGGAGATGTCCACCTTATATAGCACACATGCATTTGTCTCCCCAATCATGCAAGCAAATAACTTTTAATTTGAAAAGCAGCTTAACCCAAAGACAACCCAGACAAATGCAGAGAAGGTACAAATTGGTGCATAAAAATTCACTGAAATGTTGGAAATTAAGTGTTTTACACTCCACATTTTCCCCCAAATTTACCCCCAAATCCCCCATTTAATGCGTCCTCCTACTCTCTGTTCAAACAAACCTTCGCCCATGCTGACAGCCATCCATTGAGCCACGCTGCGAATGTGGCAAAAAAAGAAAAGCGACTGAGTGGGACGGCTGACAGTTTCAGCTTTTACAGGCCTTTTGATCAACAATTTTGAAAACAGAGTCAAATTCTACACTGAATACAAATGACTGCGTTACAATGCTACAGTATCCTCCTGCAATAAAACAAACAGGCCACCAAACACACACCCTTTGCGCTTACAAACACACACACACTATTTCAAAGAGTTTTTTTTTTCACTGTGAAGTCTTCAGCTCATTATTCAGCGCGTATCCAAATAAAAGGACAGGTCACCAAGGTGTTATGTGATAAATATTTCAGACGGCGTGAATAAAAGAAAGAAGAAGTGCTGTAACTACTCTCCACGTGAGATCAAAACCCAGGTTCTTTATTCTTTACGCACGCCGAGATCAGATGAGGAGCTGCTTTAACGGACTGTCATACCGACGGGGGGAAAGCATTACGCCCCAGTGGTTCTCTTCCACATTAAAAGCAGAGTGCTGCTGAGAGTGGCAAAGGATGAAGTCTTCAAATCACACACAGACACGTAATTCTTTTCTTCCTATTCCACTTACAGTAACAGCGAAATCCAGTGCCATCACCCGGCGCTGCTGGAAGCAAAGAAGCTTTCTGCCCCATCAGGGTGTCAGCATCCACTCCTTACACAATTACTGGATATGGTGCTGCTGTAATTAAAGTTCCCTTTCAGCACTCCACACACCATGACCTTTTCCAGCGCAAACACTCATTGTCTCAGTTAAACCCGGGGCCCCCTCCACTGGGATGCAAATGGATATTTTATGTTGGTGAAGAAGAAAAATGTATCCAAATAATAGCAAAAAATGTGCTACAGCCACATCTGAAAAATGAGGCTTGATGGTTTTTAACCGCCATTATAAGTGGGTGTCATCTGCAACTCTGGCAATAAACATTCGAGGAGGCAGAATACCCCTGATAAGCACCATCATAACCTATAATCAGAAGATATGCAAATGGTAGAGATGTTTCCCCTGACACTGCGGTGCCAGTTGTCTTTTAGTTCCCTAGGAGCTCTCCTTGTCAGCGCTCGAGCAGGAGAATGGGAGTGATAGCAGAGAGGGCTGTTTGTTTAACATGTCACTGGAACAGCAGCGTTGAGAGGGAGGAACCAGATGGAGGAGCACAGCAGATCGGGACTCCATCTAGGAAGAGTATTGTCTTCTAAAAGCCACTTGAAGCACAGCACGGAATCACAAAATACTCGCCGCACATGAATCCTGACATTTTTTTCACCTACATGGCACGTGACTATATATCAAAAGCAACAGAATGATTCCTTTTGCACTTAAAAATTAATAATGCACAAGAAAAGAAGCTTGATTATACTACGCTCCACACATCTTCTCCCAGTTACCCTCCCACGCCGGCTCACGGAGACAAAATGTGAAGCGACATAAAAAAAAAGTGTGCACCCCTTGTCTATAAAATGGCACCCTATTTTGTTCTCATTTAAGCTTTTTATATTCAGTAAGAGGGAGAGGTACAAAAGGGCCTAAAGCTGTCTTGGGTCATTAAACCACACATTTTCTTTCTTCTTTCAGAATGTGTTTTCTGGCACTTACAGCAGGGAAAGCTGACAGATTAGACAGGGAGTTCCTTCACAGGCTGGCTGTGGGCTTCAGTAGGGTGGGCTGCTCGCTGGTGCTTGGGGCAGCAAAACCATGCCTGTCACTGTTTGATGGGCCAATCCAGAAGTGCAGTCATAGGGAGGCATGATTGATGATATTATGTACTCACACAGGATCTGAATGCCAGCACACTCCTGTGATTTAATCCCTGTTCCTTCATCAAACATCCAGGCAGAGCAGATGGACTGTGCAACACCGAGCCTTTCTTTCCCCCCCCCCCAAGGCCAATGCCAGAAGTGTCGAGACCACCATCGCTAATCGATTCTTTGAGGCAGCGCTGACTGAATCAAGACTTGTAATACATACCACCGTTCAGTCACATCCACTACACACACAGAGCATATGGCAATGCCAAAGTCCCAACGCCGATTAGAAAAAATAGGGTTTTATATTTGCCAAATGGGATTCATTTTTAATATCTGTGGAAAAAAAAATTAAAAATGAAGACAGATCTGTTGTGACCTTGGCCTCCACCTGAACATTTATCAAGTAGAAAAACCCTCCTTGCTACTAGATGATGATGCATGCTTAAGCACATTCCTCTCCTAGAAATGAAAGCCAATCATGATCAACATTTAGCTTTACTTGAACCCACAAAATGTAGGAAAAAAGGAATCTTGGAAAAGAAATTGGTTGAGTGCCTTTTTGTCCTGCACAGACAAAACCGCTTGACAGCCCTTCCTGCTTGACAAGACTGACCCCTAGCGGTGATTCCCAAAGCTTCATTTGAAACACAAGCATACAGCCCTGAGTATAATTGTCAATACCACAGACATATTAATCCCTTTGTCTCACGTTACAAAGTAAAACACAAAGGTCAAGCTATACATCGACACCAGGACTGATAACGCAGGCTTGAGCATGAGAGTCGAAGCTGTCAGGCAGTAAATCCAAGAATAAGCAGAGCTACACAGCCTAGATTAAGTCAACCATCCCCCAGTCAGACCACAAAGAGTTCATTGTACTTGGATAGCATATAAAGAGGAGGAGAATGATTTTGGCAGTGATTTTCAATTATAGTTTGGTCTCACTGGCTTCAGAGGTTTATGAAATCTCTGTACTCTATGGCAACGCTCAAATGCTGCAGAGAGAGAAGTGACAGCGAACAGTGAAGACTTCTGTTGTGCAATTTATAATACGAAATGACTAAAAAAAAAGAGCAGTGCACTGAAACTGCATCTGCATATTCATGACAACACAAACAGGAAGAAACAATCGGTGAGAAATGTGCTACACTGGTGGAAGGTGTTCATTTAGGGCTGCAATTAATGACGATTTTCATCCATCTTTAATCTGTTGGTTATTTTCTTGATTTATTCCATTTGTAGTGTGTTTCAAAAAATGTGGGAAATTGGTGAAAAATGCCAATCCATGTTTTACAAATCCAAAAAATGACATCCTCAGCTGTCTTGTTTTGTCCACAACCTGAAGGTATTCAGTTTACCATCACACAAGAGTAAATAAAACCTGAAGATATTCACATTTAAGAATCTGAAATCAGAGAATTCTGCCTTTTATTTTCTTTAAAAAATTACTGACAATAGTTGAATAATGAATTTAACTGTCAACAACTAATCACTGTAGTTCAATATTCTCTGTATTACTCACAACACCATGAGACAACGCAGCAAGCACACAACACCACCGATGCATTAAAAAGCAGCAGCCTCAGGTCTCACTACAAAGACACATTTTTACAGAGGAGGAAACCTACCTGGGCACAGGAAAGACACACGACCTCAGATCAAAGAAGAGGTGGCCACTGATGCATCATTGGTAGCGACAAATTATCGTCAATACCACTCCACCACATTATCATCAATCTCTCTCTCGAAAGACCAAAGTATCTCTCCATGCTAAATCATGAAATCAATGCATTTCTATCACTGAGAGGAATTGGTCTCCTAGTGATCTCTGTGGCTGAGTAATGCGAAATCTATCGTAGGTTAGTCCACATGGCCCGGACAAGATCAAAGACAAGACCCCAGAAAAGTTTGTATTGATCAGCAGCCACAAGAATGCGACCGAGGAGTGAAACTGTGATTGGAATTTGGAGCACTTTGAATTGAAAATAAATCATCTCATTGTCAGACGTTAAAAAAAAAAAAAATGGTGCAAAAATAATTTCAACTACAACCACAATAATAGAACTATAGCACTACTTTGTGAGCAGCTGTACCGATATCAAAGCCCACGTAGTCAAGTTTTGCCACAATAATCAATTCATCAATAAGTTGTCAACAATTAAATAATCGTCAAATATTTGGATAATTTTCTAAAATGTGAACATTTTCTGGGTTCTTTGCTTCTCTATGACAGTAAACCGAATACATTTTGGGCTTTTGGAAACAATGATCAACACTTTTCCCCGTTTTCTGACATTTTATAGACTAAACAACTCACCGAGAAAATCATCAACAGATTGATCAACAATGAAAATACTTCTAATTACAGCCATACTCAGAAACCACCTTGAAATAAAAACTGCATGTAACAAAATCACCATTAAAACCTGATTAAAGCTGCTCATAACATTTGGTGACGTTGCGCTAAAATAAGGTCTAAAATGCATTTTTCCCACAGATTCTACTTCTATGACCCATGAGCACAGTTTCAAAGTGCCAGGGTTGCATTAGTGCAACAATACACTTGGCTGGATGTTTCCTGGTGCAGCTGTTACAGAGCAGATAAAACACATGTCTAACAACTGCCAACTTTCATTGCGGAATTTTACCACTGATTTCTATTAAAGATTCTGTCAGTGGTAAGTCTCTCCGTTACAAAGTCTCTGCTAACAATACCAAAACTGTCACTACAGAAAATACCCTTTTTATAAACTCCATTGATATCTCACACGTATAAAAAGCACTGCTCTATTTCAATATATGTAGCTAAATGCTGACAATATTCAAACTGGCAATAACATGGGCATGAAAGCCCAAAAATTGCATTAATGCTTGAGATCCTTGGTGCACTAGAGCATTAATTTCTACTTTAAAAAAATACATAAAATGGGAAACAAAGCACCAAAAACTCAGCCTTCTCTCTTATGTTGTTCCACTGTTGCAACATAACACCTACAATTTCCACAAATCCACAGTTTAAGCTGCTGAGGCACACTTACCTTTGGCCACTTGGAATTAAGCTCACAAGCTCTCTGAGCATCGTCCAGAGCTGCTTGGTGTTGGCCCAGTTTGAGAAAAGCTGCTGAGCGGTTGCTATAGAGGATGCAGTTCTGTGGGTCGGCCTGCAATGCATCACTGTACAAATGAACGGCCGCCTGAAAGTCACCTCGCTGACACGCCTCGTTGCTCTGCTGCACCTTCTCCATGAACTCGGCCTTGCTGAGGCCGTACCTGGCCCCGTCGTCTCCAGGAACACACCGGATAGGTCGGCCCACCGTCCGGGAACCGAAGATTGAGAACTGGAGGAGAGAGCAGAGGAGCTATCATTGGTGTGACCTAACCAACAGGAATTCCATTAAGAAAAGCACTCAGTGGGGCTTTTTCACAGCATTTTGAGCTGTCACAGTCGGAAAAGCACTGGTGAAACAAATTTCATTAAAGATGACTCTGTTCCATCAGGTGGCCCAGGAAGACAGCCAGCCTGCGAGAACAATGGCAGGATCCTGGAAGTAGCTCATTCAAATGGAATTCAGGTATTTTTAATGTTATCAAATACACCTGTGCTCTGGCTGCTATAAAGTCAAAATGTCTGCTGTCCATCGGCACTGGAGCAACGATCAGAACATACAGCTGTGAGGACATGTTGATGAGGGAGTTTTAGACAAAGTGTATGAGAAAACCTGTACTCCAAAATCACTCATCATCACAGAAATACTGAGGTTTCTGAAGTAAAAAAAAAAAAAAAAAACCTTTTTAAAAGGCAAATATTCAACATGTCATTGCAGGCAAAGCACAAAGTTAATTAGTGACATTAATAATTCTATGAGGTCATTTAGTTTTGCCAGCTGGACCCTGGCAGGAATCATGTCAGATCAGCGGAACAGTTTTCTGAGACATGAAATTAATGAGGTCATCATTAGTGTTGTTTTCTTTTCCCATTTGACAAGTCAATGATACTGACTGTCTATATTGTATACAATTTGGTTTATTGTAACTGTATGAAGGTTGGCTTATTTTAGCTCAAATCAAAGTTTTAAAGTCTCTCTCTGTTAATTGAATTAATCCCCAAAGAAATGGCTCAGATCTAAATCTACATCGTTATGTCTTGTATAGTCTTGCTTGGTCAGCCCATTCTGTAGAACATAATGGTCACTCCGGCTCTGTTGTACGTCTTTACACCAATGACAATCAACATAGGCGAGTATAAGCTAAAGAATGCAGCTTTGGTGTTCTCTCAAAATAGTGACAAGTGGAATTGTTTAGGTCGGACATTTGCATGCAGGGAGACAAGCACTGTGATTAAAATGGACAACCTAAACGAAACACTGAGCAGGGTTTCCTTCCTGCACAATCTAAATCCTCGGCACAACTTGACATTTTCAGTGTGGTAGCTTGCTGCCCAGAGGTTGTTGTTATTGTTGTGGTTAGCTACCTTAGATGAGTGGCCAATGGCAGGCTGACACCCGCAAAGTCCCCGCCTCCATCTACACCCAGCCAGCTGCCACTCGCTGCACCATGAGCACACCGGCTCACCTACAACTCTGCTCAGACGCTGTAAAACTACTATACACTACACAGTGGCAAGTTACAATATTAGAGTAACTCAGCCATACATGTGAGAGCAAAAAGCAGACAGGATTGGTTCATTAAGTTTGTTATGTATGAAACCCCAGACGTCTGAATCTGTGTGTTTGTTACTGTCATCAGTACACTGCAGTTGCAAGGTGTAAATGCTCAGCCATGATGTTGCCACTTTTGATATGATCCTTATGTGTCTTCTTGCATATAAAACAGCATATGGACATGTTGACTTTTTTTTTTTTTTTTTAAGTACTTTAGTTTCATTGAAGGAGGGGTTGAAGTTACAGATTAACACTTTTGGATGCAGCAAATGTAGCCTCCAGCAAATATCTATTCTGAGGTACACATTCTGTCACGATTACAGATTAAATTCAGGTTTCAAGATGGTCAAAGGTTTATTTAATTATTGCAGATGAAGCTTTTGTCATTTACTTCTATATTAACTTGAAGTTAAATCACATAACATAGTAATCTCACCATATGAGCATTTATCTCTAACGTGTTGTCACTGAGTCTAAATAAAGCCTGCGTCTAATGTGGTGTTTGCACTCATTTACTTTTTATTCATCACAGCAGTTTAAACACACAACAAAAGCGTTAAATTCAACCTAACAGACGTCTTCATTGCACGGCTAAATCTGCTACCACAACAAAACAATCCCTGGTTTAGACTCAGGCTTTTTGCATTGTGGGATTATTGTTCTCATTCATATTCAACTTCAAACACTCCTGAGCCAAGATCAAAACAGACCCTGACTCAAGTCTTACGGTAACTGCATCAAGCCAGTAACGTCTGATTACGGCGAGTGTCGAGTCCATTTAACAGGGACGGTTTGCTGAGTATTACTGAATCATGAAATTCATCTCGGGTTGCATGTTTTTCGGGCCGGCTTCCATTATACCTCTTTCTCACCACACCTCCTCGGACTGAATTCTGGGATAGGGCAGGCTTGGTAATTACTTCCAGAGGCCTGGGGAGTAGTAGCAGCAGAATTGAGCGCTTTGGGTATCAAGTAGATTCAACATCAAGTTGCAAAGCAGTAGCGATCAGCTCGGCCTTTACCTTCTCCTATAATCTTTTACATCACATAACAACATCCAGTGTTTTATACTCTACAACTAATAGGAAATTCAACACCTGTAGATTGGGAAAAAATAATCTCAACAGGTAAGATAAACCTGTGTGCACGGAGGCTTGAAAACAGGGTTTGCTGAATGTCACGGAGAGGCAACCTCTCAGAAATGCACAAACAGGCCGAGAACAGCTGACAGCCACACTGACATTCAAAGGTTTGCTTCCAAAGAAATGTCAGGAGATGCATCTATTATGGAATAGTGCTTTGCAGGGCCCAGGGGCAATGCAGGGAAGTCCACAAGTCTCATCTTCTGCTGCTGCTGCAACAACACACAAGGGGGCTGCCTGCTGTAGATGTGGGCAGGAAGGGTGGAGAGATAATGAGAGCCCTACACCAATACAGAGGACACCCAACCAGTGTAATCATAAGGAGAGGGAGATACAGAGAGAGATTAACTCAACTCCCAGGAGACAAATTTAGTCTGGACTGCACATATTTACAGTCCTGTTGGGGGAATTATGTGGATTTGCTCATGGCAATACGCACAAACTTTCTGCCACTGTAGGATCCTGGCAGTGCCAACCCTCTCTGTTCATGCAACAACCAAAAAAAAAAAAAGAAGAAAGCAAGAAAAAGAAAATAAGTGCGGTTTGGGGCCTATTTTGTAATCTGCGTAATCTTCCATTGATATTTAAATCACATTTGCGTATCTTGTGCGCCAGGAGAGCCCACACATCCACGGTGCAGCACGGTGCTGTATGCATGACTGGAAAATCGATAGACGTCTTTTACGAGGTTTTTCGCAGGAATGGTCATTTGGTATTTCCTGCCCAGGACGCGGAGAGGAAAAAAAAAAGTGATCCGGAGGGGCAACAAAATGCCAACAACTGCAACAATGACAGCGCGCAGGAAAGCGTACAAACAGTGGTTGTGTTTAAACAATCTGCTTACCTTTTCTTTCAGAGTCGCTTGCTTCTCCATCCTGGCTGACTGTGTTGGTTTGTGAGACGGGTTATCGCTCTCATCCCATCACACTCTTTGTTGACTTCGTGTCGACTTTTTGCGCATCAAGAAAGTGTTCCAAATGTAGCCGAGAAAAAAGTCCACGTCGCAGCCAGAGAGTCGATAAACAGCGAGGAAATCCGCGAAGAAGTGAGCTGTGTGGCGTTCAGGAGAAACTTTTCTCAAGGAAAGTGCGCCATGTTGTCAAATCTTTTCCTTTTTTTTTTTTTTTTTTTTTCCTGTCTTTTTTCCCCCTTGTTGCCATAACGGGTCTGTGCGCGCTGTGCACGGAGAGGTCTGAGGGAGCAGGAGTCAGCACAAGAAAAGCATAAATATGAAATGCATCGCTAGGGGATGTTTTTACTGGATCTTACACATGTTGCAAATCATTTATAAAGTGAAGCTCAAAGCAAATGTTAGCTGACTTTGTAGGCCAGAGGCGTCCAGAGAGACTGCAGGGCTGAGGATGAGGAGGGGGGCCACCAGAGGTGCCATGTCCAGGTCATGAGGGTGAAACATACAAGCAGCACAGCAGAAAGGGTTCATTTCAGATGGTCAGGGGTGAATGTTTTGTCCATTGGTTGATGCAGTTCACATAAATAGCAGCCATCCCTCCATTTGTAAACGGCAAAATACACCTCCAGTCCGTCACTGAGTTAAGACAAAGTGACAAACAAGCGAGCAGTCCCACCTACAGCTGATTCAGATTCACCAGTTAACCCACCATGCATGTGTCTGGACTGTGGGAGGAAACCAGTGCACCTGAGGAAATCCACAAACTCCACACAGAAAGATCCCAACTGAGGGGCAAGAGATCTGAACACAGGACCTTTGAACTGTGAGGCAACAGCACTAACCACTGCATCACCATGCCGCCCCAATAAATAAAAATCCATGTTCTAAATTGTGTATTGACACCAAAATCCTATCAAATCGAGCTCAGTGTGGCGGCTCTGTTTCCACCTTGGCAGGACCAGATGGTTACTGACTTCTGGCTGATTCAAAACTGAGCAGAGCGTGAGAGGAGCCGAGGCGAGCCAAGAAAACCTCTCTGAACCATGAACTGTCCTCCACCTGTCAAGCACAACAGCCGCAACCTTGACTGTGCATAACTTTTACCCTGAATACAACATATGTGGTTGAGTTTTGTAGAAATTCATGTTTCAGAAGAATTTATGTTTCAAATAAACTTTAAAGTTTTGCATTTTGAAATGGGGGTCTGTGGGGATTGACTGTCCTTTACAGCCAGCCTCAAGTGGACATTCAAGGAACTGCCGCTTTTGGTCTTTTAAAGCTTCGTTTTTCAGCACAGGAGGTTGCCACCTACACCATTTTTGCTACGTATAAACAAGGCCTAAGTGGCCCTGGTGGTATTTCAATGGTGATATTTCAATGCGTTTGGGCCTTTGGTTTACTTATTTGAAAACTCAGGCCAAAGTGGAGATTTGTAAGAACTCCATCTTTACGTTTGCATGTAGACAGGAGGAGACGGAGTTTGATATCACAGTATGCAACAAAAGCGTCATCAGTGTCATACGTGTGCAACCCATGTTTACAGTTTGGCTACTGCGATAGAAATCAAGTATTTTACTTGTTTTATAACACCACATTTAGGAGTAGCTTCACTTCTCTGTCAGTCCAAACAAACGACCTTCGCGCCATTATCGTTGAACAGGAAGCAATTTGTGTCATTGGTTGTTGTGTTTTTCCAGGATTCTCAGGTGGCTAACATGGCTTTATGCTTTTCGTTGCACTGCCCCCTATAGGTTTGGCATGCTCACAGCAGCTCTTAACGATGTGTTTATGAGGATTTGTGTAAATGGAGAGTTTTTTTTTCAAAACGATTTTGTGTGAACAATATTATTTTTGAAAACATAGATCCGTTTTTGTAAATACTGGCTGTGTGTAAATGTGGCCTTACACAGAATTGCCTGAGATCCCTACTTGTATATTTTTAAATTGTCACCTGGTGAATTTGGAATGTAGGAAATGAAGTGATGGATGCTCAGAATTTCTCCTGAACCCAACGTTCAAATAAAACCTACCACCAAGGCCCCACGTACACAAGCATCACAGCACATTGTATAGGAAAGCAAACAGCATAGCTGCACACCATGTATGTTTACTGGCTCCAGGACCTTGGTTATGTGCATGCCAGCTGACTGCATTGATTACTGGTACATTTAAATGGAACAAAGTCAAAACTTAAATGATATTAATGACACAATACCAAACAAGTTCCTTATGGAAAAATAAAGCATGGAAGTGTTTTCTAAGTAATCAATCACGCAGTCTTCAAATGATTTAAACAACTTTGCAATTGCATCATGGAGGCTACTTTAAAAATGATTTTGCTCTGACTCAGATCTGATGTGGTTTTTTTTGCAACCACTAGATATTGCAAATGCACCACAGCTTATGGTCAGTCCAGATGTGTTGCAGGGGTTTTAGTCGAAGGAAACTGTTTGTCATCTTATCAAATCTGTTTGAGGTTTGGTGACGCCAGTTTTACCACTGGCTGGAGACACACTGGTCCTGTATCTGCAAGCAGAATAAATTAATGTTAGATAGGGTTCGACAAAAAAACGTTTTTCTGTAAAAAAAAAATAAAATTAATTGCAACCTGGTTTAGATATGTATCAATAAATTGCTATTTCTGTCCCTAAAGACAGAGCCTGAAATAACAATTTTGCCAAGATTTTTTTTCATAACTCTAGGAAATTAGGCAATCTGCAACTGGTGGTCAGATTTTTTAAAAACAGAAAATCTTTGTGTGTGCATCTCTTTACCAGCAGATGGTGTAGCAATCCTTTAAGGAGAAGCCTTTGGCCCCAAGACCAACAGTCATGTAATTCTTTGCAAAATGAGTAAAAGTAGCTCCACAATAAACCGTTTATTTTTTTTTTCACAGCTGACATTTTGGAATGTTACAGCAGGAAAAGCACAAGTGTAATTAATAGCATTAATGTTGCACAGCATGCAGCTCCAGTTTGCAGGCGCCTCGTGTTGTTCATGCCAGCTGCTGGAGAGGCTTTTACCAGAACATTTAAATGGAGTTGAGCTATTGTTAAAGTTATTGACTCCACCTGTGCTTTTCAAGTCAAAACGTCCTGGAAAAAAAACAGCAGTTTAATGTGTCACACATACTCCCAGAGAGATATTCCCTACAGAGTTATTGTTAAAACTATCAATGCTGTGATGTGAGAGCTTTCTGTTTCCACATTCTTGATTTCTAAATAACTGTGAAAAGTGTTTGCTTTTAGTTTGACTTTTGTATATTTTTAAATAGTGTAGTTGTCCTCAATCCACATGATTTTTTTGGAAATGGGTGGCACAGGAAGTGTTTAATAGTCCTGAAGACATGATGGGATTTGTACAAAATGTAATTTTATGCAAAACACTACAGGCAAAGAGGGGGTTTTCATGTTCTGGTTAGTTTTGCTTGTATAGCATGTCTTCTTTCAGACTATGGAAATAAAATGTCAAAATACACATTTAGGTGTTTATTTTATTATACTGTATATTTTATGCAAATGATCATATATTTAATGTGATAATATCTTATTTGCATATTCATATTACATTTCCTTAAACTGGTAATAAACAAAATCTCTTATAGAGAATCTAGTATCTACTAGAAAGTAATCTAGTAGTAATCTACTAGAAAACTTTTATGGTGATGTCTTTTGTCACAGTTTTTTCACTATTTTTTGTAATTAAAGCGCTCAACTCAGCTCGTTTTAAGTTTCCTGCACTTTTGTTCGAGAAATGTTAGAATAAGCAGGTGGAATCTAACTAAGTACATTGACATTATAGATGCTTCAAGACATCCACCATAGTTCCAGTAGCAAAGAAATCAGTTGTGGCCTGTCTGAATGATTATCACCCCATCGCACTGACACCGACTGTGATAAAGTGTTTTGAACAGCTCGTCAAACCACACATCACAGCCAGCCTTCCTGCATTGCTTGATCCCCTTCAGTTCGCTTACTGTCCCAACCGCTCCACAGAGGATGCAATATCCACCACCTTGCACTCAGTCATCACCCACCTGGAAAATAAAGACACTTACACTAGAATCCTGTACATTGATTTCAGCTCAGCGTTTCATACTATCATCCCCCAGAGACTAATAGAGAAACTCCTCCTACTCGGCCTAGATGCCTCCACATGTCTCTGGGTCCTGGACTTTCTGACCGAAAGACCCCAGTCTGTCCGAGTCAGAAAGAACATCTCCAACTCCATCATGTTGAGCACTGGATCTCCTCAAGGCTGTGTACTCAGTCCACTGTTGTTTACACTGCTAACACACGACTGTGCAGCCACACATGAGGGGATCCAGATCATCAAGTTTGCTGATGATACCACAGTGGTGGGACTCATTCGTGAAAACAAAGAATCAATGTACAGAGCTGAAGTGAAACACCGAGAGAGCTGGTGCAGTAAGAACAACCTGCTGCTCAACATGGACAAAAAACGAATGAGATGATCATCGACTTCCAAAGGTCACGTCCTGAGCATGCTCCCCTCAGCATCAGCGGCTGCACAGTGGAGTGAGTGGAGAATATCAAGTTCTTCGGAGTGCAGATCTCACAGGACCTGAGCTGGAATAAGAACACCACAGCGATCATCAGATGGTCCCAGCAGAGACTGCATTTCCCGAGGAAGCTGAAACAAGCCTCTCTCCCTGCCAGCATCCTCAAGACTTTTTACAGAAGTGTGGTGGAGAGCATTCTGACATACTGCATCACAACATGGTACTCCAGCTGCAATATGTCAGACAGAAAAGCCCTGCAGAGGATAGTTAGAGGAGCTGAGAGGGTCATCGGAGTTTCCCTCACCTCTGACCAAGAACTTTTCCAGAGCCGCTGCAGGAGCAGGGCACTGAACACTGTCAGGGACTCCTCACACCCTTTACCATAAACTGCTTGAACTGCTGCCATCAGGCAAACGTTTTTGGAGCACTAAAGGAAGAACCGCCAGACTGATCAACAGCTTTATTTCCACATGCTGTCAGAATGCTGAACTGCTGATCTGGATATGCAAACACTTGTTGATTTAAATTGCTTTAAGTTATTGGATCCTGAAGAAACACTTGCCTGTTCTACTGTGTATTTAAAGCAAAATGACAATAAACATGATTTGATATAATTTATCCACATGCTGTACCCAAGTACAAACCTCAGGTACTTTTTCTTTATTTGAGTCTCTTCTTTTTAAGCCACTTTCTACTTCAACTCTACTACATGTCAGAAGTTAGTGTTCTACTTTTTTATCTTCTCACTTTTTACTTCACTTTACAAGAACTGACAAAATGCAATAGTTTGTTTGACATCAAACAAAGCAGCAGTTTGTGGTTACTGCTGAAACTATCTGTCAATTAATCAGTTAGTCAATGACAGTTATACTTGCTGAGAACACTTTTGACAGCATTTTTTAACTATTTTTAAAATTTTTAAAAACCAAACAATCAATCACTTAATGGAGAAAATAATCAACAGATTAATACATAATGACAATAATCACTGGTTGCACTTGCATACAAAATAGTTCGACATGAGCTCCACTTTAACCAACTGCAACAGTAAAATCCTGCTTTTACTTTAGTGTGTGAGTGATAATAATCTAATGACATAATATGTAAAATTATTACAGTCATACGGGCGATTTTCCTGCACCGAGTACTTTGATTTGTAATACTTTAGATACATTTTCCTGATTCATACTTTTCCTTACTTTCAGTGCTGGACTTTTACAGCAATACTTTTATTTTAGTCAAAGATTTGAACACTTGCTCCACCACTGAGAATAAACAACCACACCTCACAACATGACCTACATTCAGTATTTGAAAATGAGCTCAGATCCATAACAGATAAAAAGATGTGAGGGCCTAATGTAAATGCTTAATGTTAAATAGAACATCTTGTTCAAAGGTGTTGGAAAGCTTCAAAAGTATAGTTTTGCAGGAGAAGGGTGTCTTTATATGATGTGATTATAATGGGTGAGATCTCAAATGTTTATGTTTGTGTCAGTTTTATACTTTTAAATACAAGTGGAACAATTCATATATTATAAAAATGATCATGCTTTTAATTTGAAAATCTAAATCTGCACTTATAGCTGTCATATCAATGTAGGCCTTATTGTTTTTTTTTTTGTTTTTTTTTAATGTATCTCCATCTGAACTATGAAGCAGGCTGCAGTGCCTCCAAATTGTCATGTGCTGCATTCCACAAATACCTACATTATATTTAAGGCCGTTTTGTTGCCTGTTTCCAACCTTGGAGGTTTGACTGCGCAGCCCTGTGCTCCATTCATCCTGAACTCCGGATCATTCAGGTTTGAACCGTTCACTCGGAAGCTGCTCACAGATCCCGCTTTTGGTAGTTGAGGTTCAGTGCCAAAATAGTAGCGACTCTTTTGGTAATGCCAGCAGTGTGCGCGATTCCTTTAGGGGGGGGCGAGGAACGCGCACAGGACGGCGCGTACAAATGTCATGGGTAAACCAAGCGAGAAGAGACTGAAACTACGTTATAATTATGGTTTGGGGGGGAAAAAGTGTAGACAGATTTAAGTATTCCTTTCTAACTGTGGCATTTAGAGGTAGTCTGCGTGTTTCTGTCGTCTGCCTGCCTTCCAGTCTCACCAGCGCACTCTGCTCACATCACATCCTGACGCATCCTGGAAAAATGTTTGTTGTCGAAAAGAACGGGATGAAATTCAAATGGGAAGAAATTTCATTGATAATCAGCCTGTCCCATCCCCACTGTCACTGGGAGGGGTCTGCTGTCAGAAGGCCTGATTGGTCTGGAGGTGGGCCTCCTCTGCCAAGCCCACAACACAAGCAGGTATATATGCGTTTCATCTGCAACAGGCACTGAAGTAAGGACTCTTCATCTTATACTCATCACAACTCTTCCTATCTTCCAACTGAGGCTGGTAAGTTCTCATCTTTTTTCTTATCATCGTAAGTGATTGGTGGTCATCACTGAGAAAGAAGTTCAATTAGGAAGAAGTTGAAATAATCTCCAAATCTGCTTTGCTTTCACTTGCACATCTTTCTTTCATGAGCTTGATCTTTAGAGTTATGTGTTTCTTCAAATGTATCCCCCTGCTTGTCTGATCTACAGTGAGATGAAGACCCAGCAACCTCTTCATGTGGCCACTCCAGTGAGGCAGAGCCTTGCCCTCACCAAAGTGGCTGGGACCTCTGTTTATCTCAAGTTGGATTCATCTCAGCCCACAGGCTCCTTTAAGATCAGGGGCATCGGACACCTCTGCAAAACTGTGAGTAATTCTTATCCACAATTGTGTGATTTGTCCTGATTTTGAAAGAGTATGTTGCTGATGATGCAAGAAACCAGTCTGGAAAAGTGTGTCAGCTGCAGTCTTGAGTACTGGGGCGTTGTGCTGACTGTGATGTTTCTTTTTTGGTTTTCTTTGTAGTGGGCCGAGCGAGGATGTGAGCGATTTGTCTGCTGTTCAGGTGAGCACCAGTGCAAAAATAATCGTTGCACGTCCTCGGCCGCGTCGGTTTGTTTGAATGTGTAATTTCGATGATTTTGGCTACAACAGGAGGAAACGCTGGCATGGCAGCAGCTTATTCTGCCCGGCAGCTCGGGGTTCCTGCCACCATAGTTGTGCCAAGTGTCACACCGAACCTGACAGTGGAGAGGCTGAAGGACGAGGGGGCCACTGTGGTCATCCATGGAAAGGTTGGTTATTATCATGTGTTCCTCAGGTGTTGTTTACTAGATTCTTTATATCAGTCATATTACATTTTTTAATGTAAGTAAATGGTAGATTCTGGTTACATTTGTGCACAAGGTTTTACTCGATTTCATCATTGAGTTATACATTGTTTGACAAAAAAATGAATGAATTAGCACTGATTGTGACTTAATGTTTTTTGAGTACATTTATCTAATCCATCTAATTGAAGTGGAATCTGTGATGATGTGTGAAGCCAAGAATAGATGCTTTTGCAACAACATACACAACATTTTTTGTTCTGACTTAAAATGATTTTAATCCACCAGATTAACTGAAGCTGTCTCTTGTCCTTTTCAGGCTCTAAATGAAAGCATTGAATACGGACAGCAGCTTGTGGCGAACAACCCCGGCTGGATATTCATCTCCCCCTTTGATGATCCCCTCATCTGGTAGGATATTCTCTGTGCATCTGTCCATCAGGGACTGCGTTCGCATTGCTACGTATAAACTATTGTGTTGTCAGGAGATGAGGATCGTGTAAATGACTGATAGTTAACACCTGCCTTATCATGCTCCGTCATTCACGCGTACAACAGCTGCAGAGGCTGAATGAGGTGTTATGTCAGATAGAAGTTATCTCAGCTGGGGGTTGACAGATAATACTTTCACCTATTAGACGTCACAGTCAAAGTGTTAAACGCAGTCATAAACGACTGAAAGCATGGGCTACTTAGGGTATAATTGGCTTTTTATGATGCACCTGCATTTCAGGGAGAAACAAACTGGGCTGCAGCGTGCACAGATTGTCTACATAGTAGTGAAATCAGCATTGACTTTTCTAGGAACTGACAGCTTGTGTTTGTGTGTGTAGGGAAGGCCACACGTCTCTGGTGAAGGAGTTGGAGCAGGACCTGAGGGAGAAGCCAGGAGCGATCGTGCTGTCGGTGGGAGGCGGAGGCCTGCTGAATGGGGTGGTGGAGGGGCTGCGTCGCGCCGACTGGGCTGACGTGCCCATCGTAGCCATGGAAACCATTGGAGCACACAGTCTCAATGCAGCCATGAAGGCGGGAGAGCTCGTCACTTTACCTGCAATCACTAGGTACTGCATGCGACCTAATTAAAAGTGCTCCTGCCTCCAGATAGTGACGTTATCTGGCAGTTGGATCTGCATTTTCTCTTCCTGTGGTGACCTTGTCTTTTCCTCTTCAGTGTCGCAACCACACTGGGCCTCACGAGGGTCTCAGCGCAGACAATGAAGCTGGTGGGAGAGCACACAGTTTTCTCAGAAGTAGTCACAGACCAGGAGGCTGTGAAAGCCGTCGAACGCTTCGTAGGTGAGTAAAAATCTGCACCTGAGCACACGGGCAATAGATTTTACAATAACAATAAGACTCATCCCTCCTGGTGTTTGCTCTTTTCTGCAGATGATGAGAAGGTCCTGGTGGAGCCGGCCTGTGGTGCCGCTCTGGCAGCTGTGTACAGTGACGTTATCAAAAGGCTGCAGGATGAGGGCAAGCTGGCGCAGCGGCTGGGCCCGGTGGTCATTGTGGTGTGCGGTGGCAACAACATCAGCATGGAGCAGCTGAAGAGGCTGAAAAAACAGCTCGGTATTTTCTAGCGCTGCCTCGGGTCTCCCTGACCTTACCTCTCCTTCTCCATCAGCTGGTTCCCTGAAAGCCCATTATTCAATGTGCTCCATAGACCGAATCATTCCAGACTGAAACTCTCATGAGCACTGAGACTGAAAAATATGAGGGCGAGCTGCTGGAGGGATTGTTTTTATTTTAAAACTGTGTTGGAGCTAGTTTTTAACTACAGAGAAATCTATTAGGAAAGCAAAAAATGTAAAGAAAAACTATACTGACACATTTAGGTTGTATTTAGTAAGCTTGCTTTGTAAAAGTCCTTCTGTATTGTTGTCCTGCTTTTGTACTTTGAAATGTATTTAAAATGTAATAAATTATATTTCTCAATCATTTCTCTGACTTCTCATTCCTACCTGCAAGTAAATACAGATTAAAAATATGTTATTGCACATAAACTTTAACCAACACATGAATGTACTTCTGGTTAATGCTTCATATATATTGGTGCAGATGTTGGCTGACAACAAGAAATTGAGGTAATTAAAAACATCATCTCTCAAACGAAGTCACTGCTAGTGATGGTCAGATTAATATGTAACCGTTGACAGACTGTCATCTGATATTTTGATTTCGATGGCCCCAAAACTGATGTTATAATTGACCTAAAACCTTCACGGTCACTTGGATTATATTGTAAATCTGTAAGTGAAGCAAACACAACATGCAAAGAAAAAAAGCTACTTCAATCTACAGTCTAAGATGTGTTTACACTATACTGTTTATGTAATGCATCTGCTATGTAAAGCATTTTAATATAACTTCTCATAAAGGAGTGTTTAAACAGTACAAATGTAAATTTGGGCTTCCGACTAATTAAAATCTCCCCATTTCATTAAATTGCTAGTACGCTTGTACAACAACTATTATCCCTTTATCAGCTCAGTAAATTAATCTCTAACTGAGTTCCTCTTGCCTTAGTGTGTGTTAAATCAGACACAGTGTTTTTAGATTTGTATCTTTGAGCAACAAAGTTTAAAACCTGAACAAGCTTTCAACAAAGCAATAAATGAATGCCCCCAGCCCAGACGGCATGTTCACACTGACTAGAATGTGAGTTTTATGACGCTGCAGTGTCTTCCAGTCAGGTCAAGTGGCCTCTCTGCGTTACAGGCATTCAGGTTGCTCAAGCTGTTAATGGGTCAGTTGCGTGTCACCACAGCAGAAATCGCCACACCTTTCGAAAAACGTAAAACTTTCCAGCGTTCAATTGGCTGGTTTGTGAGGGATGTGGCCCTTTTCCTCGCTCCTCATTGGTCTGACAGTCATTAGAACCCGGGCGGAGGGCTGTTATGTCAGAAATAGAGGAGACAGCTGTGTGTGAGGGCCAGTTGATTGGCTCTTTCGAAAGCAACCAGTAAACGTGCTGGAGTCATTCTCAGGATTCCTCCTGGGTGACATTTTAGATGTGGTAGTTAAATCATGTTCTGTACAGTAGCCACACTGTTGACACCACGTCACGGTACAGGTCAGCTGGAGGAGCTTCACATAATCCAAGAATGCTGACAATAGATGTTGCAGTCTAACTCTGAAATATCTGCTGCATGAGCTGATTTCTATACATTGCTTCTATAGCTGTGGAGGGTTTTCCTTTGTATATATCACATAATGGAGCTGAAGGGATGAAGTGAGTCAGTGAGGACCATGACTAGAGATCCAGCTAGAACTGGCCTGGCCCAGCACTTGCTGCTTTGAAAAGGTGTCTGGTTTACAGGCAGCGGTGATGTAACCAGACTCGGTTGAGGGGCCTTACATAAAAAGCCTGTTCTAAAAGAAGCTAAACATGCTTCATGGAGATCATTCATCATGATGAACACTCATTGTCCATGCAGATTTGTAACAGGCGTGTCCGATGCGCCGTATCAACGCTGGTCAGCCGAGCATGCAAATTACCCATTTTGGGGGGATTCAGAGGAGAAAACATTCATTTACAAAACTTGTTTTCGCAGACACTCTGAATGTCCAACTGACTGATGTGATAAAGGCTGACGTACTTGATTTAATTTCATTCTTTTGTAATAATCAACTTCCTTTGTGTGGTGCTTCATAACCTTATTTTTATTATATTTTTTCCCTTGCTATGGTTGGTTCATTATCTCAGCAACCATCTGTTATTTTGTCTTATTTAATTTAGCTAATTTGGTGTGAATTAGTCTCTAAATGCATTTTTAAACATTTGATTTCACACAATTGCATTTGCAAAATTTGCTTATTCGCTCTATAAGTTAAGTTTGATTGAGAAATGTGGTTAAAGAAACAAGCAGTGTCATACAATATTTGTACATGAAGACATTTCTTTATTGTGACACAGAAATCTCAAATGCCATCTGATTCTTTACATCTGTATAATCCATTTTAGATATGTTAAGTTTCTGATGTGCAGAGGTAAGACAGTAAAAGTTAAGTTAATGCAACCATAAATAATTGTAATAAATATCAAGTAAATGTACAGCACACATTTTATCGCAACACCTCTTTGTATGGATATGTCCTTTTTATAACCTTGCTCCTCCTGAGTAGGAGGGAGCAGAAGAGAGAGCGTCCCTGTTAGCAGCAGTATATCACCCTTCAAAAGAACTGAACCGAAACCAAAACTCGCAAGCAATTCAACAATCCAATTAGTCAAATGTCAATTCTGTTGTGTTTTTCAGTTCTATCCAAGTAAAATGGCGATTTTACTCACACAAGAAAACATGTTTCACCATGAGTAGAAGAAATTGAATCCATCTGAGTACAAGACAAAGGTGATAAGATTATTGGTATTTCCAAAATTCATAAAAAATAACAACACAACAAACTGGATATCCAACAGACATCACCTAGTTTGCTCATTTTTAGAATCTTTTCTTGGAAGAGTAGTGCAAACCAAAAAAAAAAAAAAAAAATTATAAAGTGAAGTGAATTAGCAATTAATAAAAACTGCCATCAAACATAACTTCAGTTTATTTACATTTTTTTTTCTATTTAATTTTTACACAGCTAAACATTTGGTTATGGTAAAATGAACCAAAAAAAAAAAGAAAAAAGAAAAAAAAACAACAGCAGAATCCTGTTCATTTTTCATTAAAGAAAACTATGAAAAGGCAGAACTCAAGATAATCCACCGCTTCTCCCCCAGTGTATGTGTGTAGATTGTGTATGTCGGGGAGCAGGGGAGGATTTGTTGCACATTCAGTAGCAGTAGCACACAAACAATGTGGGAGAGCAGCTCATGAGACCTCATTCCCATTTTCACAAAGCAACACAGGTTTCACAAACCTGAAATGCAAGTATATCGGAACCTGCAGGCCTCTTTTATCGTCCAATACACCTGACCTACCATGCTGCCTCAGCTACTCAGATATCAAAAAATCAAAGAGCAATTTCATAAACTAATAGATTAATATGACTTTTTACATGACTTAAATACCCTCTCTTCAGAGACTTGAATAAAATGTATTCAGTTTATATAGGCATAAGTTAGTTTGTCCATTAGCAGTTCATATTTTTTTAAAACAGGCAGTAAACTACATAATATCATGTACAGCACTTGTTCACATCTTCTGCCTGCTCTTAGCTGACGTGGTCAAAAATAGGCAGCATCTCACATTTCCTGTGTCTGGTAGTGATCGTACCTCCATCTCAAATGCTGGGTGTTTCTATGAAAATTGTTTGGGCTTTCTTCTCACAACCAGCATCACTCTTTAGAGAGAGGCTCCTACAGCAAAGGCATGGTTCAGAACATCACCCCCACCTGGGGGAGACAGAGGGAGGCAGCTAGGTTAAGCATTAGATGAGTAAAAGTTTGCTTGTTGCCTTCATGGCAATGTCAATTCCAGCAACCGAGAGTAGAGCTAGTTTTGCAGAGACCACGCTTTCAAAGCGCAAATGTTCAGCAGTCGTGCACTGAACTTGCAACTGTAAAGTGCTTTTCTGCAGTTATCCCACTAAGTTGTTAAATTCACAGAACTTGACTGAATCTTGTAAAACCCTCTGTTGAAGGAAAGGGAAGGGAAAAGGCGAACAAAAACAGGCTCACATTTGTTTCACTTAAATGGCATCCTCAAACTCAGTGCAACCACAACAGACTTGTCAACAACATCAGTGCTGATTCAGATTATCTTCCCTGAATTCCCTAAAAAAAAAAAAAACATAACCATGAAATGTAGTATTTGTGTAAACTGCAATATAAATGCAGGAAAAACAAAACATTAATTGCCACCCGAAATAAAAATTTAATGAAATGAACGTTGTGGCTTGTTGGTGCAGCAAAGCATAAAGGTTTGTCTCAGAGGAAGGTCCAGGAGTGTGGAGATGAATGGAAGAAGGGGTCAAAAGTAAGGGTGGGGTGTTAGGTACGTATGCTTGGGAACGTTGGCTTGTCAAGTCTTCTTAGCCGCTGAGGGGGTCCTCGCGGTAGTGGATGGCGTAGCGAAGTTTCTCCAGCATCACATCCAAAGAAGTGTACTGGGGCAGTTTCACCATGAACATACAGGTTTCCACTCGAATGTAGCGCGAGTCTGGCTGACCTGGAGAGGAAACAGAAAAGTGGAACAAAATCACTCGAAGCTTCTTTTCAATTATGAGAATTGTTGTGTGTTTTTAATCACTAGAGTTGCTGATGGAACTGCAGAGGGCCAGTGAGTTGCTGTGTTGTAAGTTCCGGTGATAATAAGCTTGTTTAGTTGATAAAAGTGAGCTTTATCTTCTATCTTATCTGTTGTAAACCACAGTAAACCCTTTGTTTTAGCCTGTGATTTTAAAATGTGACTTCATAAGTACAGACAGATTCCACTCCAGTGAATGAACTGAATTTTACAAATCAGTTCATTTTGGAACTTCTGTGTCTCATCTATATACAAACACAACCAACCTATGGCAAAGTACATGTTCAAAGTCTGTTTAAAGTTGCAAGACCAAGATGAGCTGTTTTGATAATCACTATCAGTAGTTTCCGCACCAACAGCACTATTATGAGCGTCACACAAAGATAGCAGCTCTAGAGTCCAATCAGGGCCCTGCTGGAACCCTGTCATCCATTACCTGCAGCTCCATCAGGAGGGGCGATCTTCATGGGGTATGGGGGAACGTGGGCTGTGTCAGGCCCCCCGTCCTTGCAGGGGCAAGTGAACGGGATGCGCTCCTGGTTGCACGCAAACTTGATAAACTTGCAGAGCTCCTCCTGAGTGAACATCTCCAGGGCGGTCCAGAAGAACTCGATGTGCTGGTCGGTCTCCATCAGACCCACTTGATACATGGTGTGAGCCTACGCAGGGAGAGAGTAGGAGATAGTGAAATCAAAGTTGATGAACACAATGACAGACAGATGAGGAGCTTTGATTCAGCTGACATATCTGTTAGTGAATCCCCCAGAGCAGGTTTATGTTGAGGGGTTTGAAGGAGATGTTTACTCTTGTTTTGTAATGCAGCAAAACAAATCTCAGAAAGCATTTTCACAAGAATACATGCTTTACCTTGAGGAACTCCAGGTTGATGTAAGGCAAGCCGCAGGTGCGCAGCTCGATCTCTAGGGGGCTGAGCATGGTAAGCAGCTGCAGGGGGATGATGGAACCAAGGCCTGCGCGCACTGCTGTCATGCACTCCACGTTCTGCAGCTCCCTCAGACGAAGGCTCCGCACCGCCCGCGCGTACACATCTTTGTTCTCCCAGCTTAGCACACACATACAAGAAGCATACGGTACACCCACAATTAAAACTACTGTAATCTGTAAACACCAAATTTTTGAAAACTTATGCTGCATTAAGATATTTGCCAAAGTGTAAACAAACAAAACACATCAGCTGAGCGGTACCTGACAGTGAGGCTGCGTCCTCCCTGACAAAGCTCTACATCTTCACCAGTCATAGTGACGTAGGTAAAAGTGCAGCAGGGCCGGCTTGGGGAGTCTGGGCTTTCTCCTGAATGGTGCTGGGAGGAGATTTCAGCACACAGGGCTTCCAGCTCTGTCTCATCAGTCACCTGCGGCGTTGGAAAACATGAGACATGATTTTAAGGTCACTGGAGCACTTTAAGTAGCAGAAAAAGATGTGATGTATACACCAGTAGTCCCTTACATTTTCAAATTTCTTGACGTAGTTGTAGGTGAGCACATCAGCTTCCTGCAAGTCCTGCTCCGGGTCCAGAGACTCACCAACCAGACCCTTCCAAAATGAGCCCAGTAAGTCTAAAGGAAGCGGGACATCTGCACGGATGGCTATGCCCAGTAGCTGACCAAAGAAGTGCAGCAACTGTTCCTCTGCATAGCTGATAGGACACGGCGTCAGGATGTACTTTCCCTGAGGACAGAACAAAATCCACCATATTACACCCTCTATGATTAACACCGTGCTCCAGATATGACTCTTAGAAGGAACAGTATTCTTTTGGTTGTGATATTAACAAGGCACTCAGCGGTTTTATTCAGGCTCTCCAAAATTTCCCCTCAGCTTAATGTGAATGTTTTCAAGTTATTAAATTATTATATTTCATAGCTATATTTCAAAACTGTAAAAACACTAAGACTTCAAGCTGTATCAGGCAAAACCAGACTAAGATATGTATGTCTTTTTAGGAAGAACAGACGTAGCAAAAACAGACCCCAATGAAAGTACATCAGGTGCTAGAAAAAATGTTACCTTGTTACGGTTGGCTGCCGCACTGGGGCAGGGGAGCAGCAGGGAAAGGGCTGAACTCTGTAACTCCTTACACACCTGCCACAGGAAGTGTCTGAAAGAGCCACCTGGGTAGACACATTCATCACAGCTGCAGTTAGGTTTGAAAAAAAAACACACATCCTGACATCAAGCACAGAACTGCGAGGCAGTACAGAAAGAGATGTGAAGGAGAAATTCTAACTTGTGCCATGAACTTCCTCTCCAGTGAAGCGGATGTTGAAGGCGTAGGTTGGGTCTCCTCCACTGGCCAGTTTCACACAAAGCTGGGATGACGGCACACAAGACAGCTGACGCGCTGCCTGGCAGAAATATGTGTTCTCTGACGATCTGATCTCACCTGAGGGGCAAATCACAAAAAGAATGTTTGCCAAGACGTGCTGCAAGTGATGTGAAACTGGAAAAAACGCACACATAAACAAGAGAAAGGAATGCTTACCTCCCACAATCTCCAGAGGGTCAAGTGTAATCTCTGGAGCAGCATGGTCAGCCGTGCGCTGTACCGTGGCATTCAGTACTCTGTTCATTACGGTGACCTTAGTGTCGTAAAAGATTAGACCTGGAACCAGTGGAGGTAGAAAAAAGTGGTGAGTGCTTTTAACAAAACAAGTCACGAAAAGAGGTCAATAAACATCAGCTTTGTCCCTGCTGGATGTGTGCTGAGGTCCTGCTCACCTTTGGCCTCACATAACAGCGCTGCAATGCTGTTCTGATAGGTGAGTGTCTGTCTCAGCTCCACTAGTGGCAGGAAGAAACTCTCCAGGGTGTTGTTGAGGGACTGCAGCAAAGCAAAGCGCAGGCGCAAGCTCTCCACAGGCACATCTGAAAAAAAAAAAACGTCCACAGACAAACAGAAAGTTATATATAACTGATCAACAGCGGAGCACATATCGAGGCCAGAATGCTAGAGAGCTTACATCACTGCAGAAGGTTTACTTACTGAGCAGGCAGGCCACTCGAGGATCCGCGGCATCACTGGGGTCCAGGTAGACTTCGTGGGGGTGCAGTCTGGCTGGTGTGATGGCCAGGTGACGGCACAGTCTGTTGATGTACTGTACCAATGCCACATCCATTTCCAAGCTCCACTTTCTGCAGGCCTTCTGGGCATGACGAGTGTCTATACACGTGCACCTAGAACAGAGGCAAAGGTGTCCACACGTTTATACAAACAAGCACTGTATGTTAATAGAGAAAAAAAAAGACTACATAGACACACTATCGAGCAACATAGAAAACATTACATAAGTGACAGTTTTAGGAATGTTGTGAAGTAGTTTATATATTGTTATTATTAAGTTACTACCTCATCAAACACCTCTTATCAACTGGATTAGTTTTTTCTAGACAATATGTAGAATTATTGTCAGCAGACACTCAGCATTAAAGGATTTAGAAAGAAAACGTAATATATGCATTTTAAACAACTGTGTCAGGATACTTTGTCAGTAAAGCTCAAAAATAATTTCATAAATTGTGCTAAATTCAGTAATAAGCTATAATATCATCTCTCTAAATCAGTATAATTCATCTTCATGAAGGACAGAAAACAGAAAATTATGGCAAATGTCTCGCTGCATTGGAATTTAATGAATTGGACTGCAGACAACTGGAAAAATGTATAAATTAGAAGAAAGCATTTTTAAAAATCACTTTAAAGTTATTTTAACAAAGACTTGATGTGACAAAGTTGACAGCTTGTTGGGTTTATGCAAAGCCTAAGTATGCGTGACAGAATTTGAGTTACGGCACTCCAAGTTCTCGTTACTGGAGCATGAATTTCCCAGTCTCACCTTTCAAAGTGAAGGTCATAACCACAGGCCAAAATTGCCCTCCAGACGCTGCGGATGTCCTGCTTGGCACGGTCAACAGCAAATTTATGGAAGCCTTCTAGTGTCAGGTATTTCTCCTCTGGGACTAAAGAAAACAAAGTAGTATATGAGGCAGCTCACAGCTCCTGGGGTCAGAACAGGACTCACATTTGCTATTTTAGGGTAATAGAGCATCACAGCATCAAGTGGCTGATTTTGTCAAACAAACAGTAAAGTACCAGCAACATACAATAATTTCTAACTATACAGAACAACAACTGAAGCAGTTTGTCACTGAAACAATGCAATCAAGTACATTTATTGAAGTACTGTACTTATAAAACAGTTCCAGTGTACTTTCTTAAGTATTTCCATTTTATACTCTATACTTCTAATTTACTATATTTCAGATAGAAATACTGTAATTTTACTCCACCGTAGTTATTTGACAGTTTTAGCTACTAGTTGCTTTTCAGATAAAGATTTTCATAATTAATGTTCCATATGACTTAACATTAAAAGCCATCACATCTCATATTTTATTTTAAGAATATCAGCTTTTTTCATTAAAACAGAGGATTCCCACAGTCCCACAGGCTTGACTGAACAGATCGTGGAACTCTTTGGTACTAAGTAGGCCTCATAGATCCTCTGTGGACAAAGCACTGAAGGGAGTGATTAAATTGAAGAACTGCAGCCATTTATTCGCACTGTCTGGTGTAATATATGTTGTAGCATTTGTTTTGCTGTTTGATTAAATGTTGCGGCTTTCTTATTTTTGTGAAACAGCACACGTCTTGGGTGACAAGACTAATAGCAGAAGACTATTTTGATAATATAGTGAAATCAAATATGAGAAAATACAATACACTAGCAAAGATTTCACCAGGGGTTTCCCCAATCAATTTTACACGTGGAAAACTGCCTTGTTTGGAGTCCATTGTCAAAGTGTGCCATTATATTCTCAACAATGTATTTACAGTTGAGTTTAAATACACTGTATAAAAAGACATAACCTTTTTTTCCTCACTGTCTGACATTCAATTAGGTCAAACTTTTCCTGTTTTAGGTCAGCTAGGATTACCAGAATTATTTACATTTGCTGAGAGAGAGAATTTTTTACTACTTTCTTCAAAGTCAAAAGTTTACATACACAAGATTACTATGCCTTCAAACATTTGGGAAAGCCCAGATGATGATGTCATGGCTTTGGAAGCTTTTGATAGGTTAACTGACGACATTTGAGTTACTTGGATAACTGTCTCTGCTAATTGCAGACATAATTTTGGTAATCCTAACTGACCTAAAAAAGGGAAAGTTTTGTTTTGTTTTATTGCCGGTTGTTGGGAAAAAAAAGGTTGTGTCTTTTTATACAGTGTATGTAAACTTCTGGTTTCAGCTGTAGATGACAACGCAACTATCAAAGCTTAGAGAAAAGTCCAAGGAACGAATAAATATTAGTTTATTTAGATTATCTCTGATTTATACAGTGGAATTTTACTGCAGAAATAATACTTTTACTTTGATACTTTATTTACTTACATATAGTCACTTAAATAGGACTTAAAATGCATGACATTTACTTCAATGGAGTACATTGAATATTTAGGTATAGGTACTTTTATGTGAGTAAAGAATCTGAACAGTTCTTCCTTCACTGTGGTCAGTTAGCTCAATAATTGTTTCACTATTAAGTCCAAATTAAGGCAAGGCAAGGGAAATGGAGCAGAGCAATTTATTCACACATCGGGTTGTACAATTCTTCGGGACAATCCAATGTATTTAGTGATGAGTGAAGTCAGAGTAATTGTTGCCTACCGTCAGTTTTCTTAGCAGGGGATTTTTCCACGTCTTTCTCATCAGGTCTGGATTTCTCAGGAGATTTTGGCTTCAGGACTGTTTTCTTCTCACTCAGTGCAGTTCTGGCAGAAGCAATAGATCAGCAAATTGAATTTACTGTCAGTGTGTTTATATACCTTACCATGTGTTTGCTCTTTAAATTGGAAATGGCTCACCTGACACTGTTGAGCACAGACTTTTCCTTGGTGGGAGGCTTGGTGATGGGCCTCTTGGTGCTCACTACCTTGCCTTGATGCTGTTCTTTTCCTGCCTTGCTGTACTTGTTCTTGTTGGGTTTGGGAGTGCCATACTTTCTTAAAATCTAAATAAAAACAAAATATTGCGCCGTGTTAATGTTCAGATCCTATCAAGTGCTAACAAGCTATTTGTGAGGCAGGAGGAGTTCTAATGTGTAACACTTGAACACTAGTTCCGTCTACAAAATTAACTGCAAAATAGGATGATTAAATAAATCTATAAAAACACTCATTGTTTAAATTTCAATGTCACTGCTCATGCATACAAAAAATATTTATTGCTGGAAGCAAATCAGTGACGGCAATCAAATTAACTATGTGCCCAAATTGTGGATGTACTTTTTTTTTTTTAAAGTACAGATTTATTGTACACCACTTGCTACATACCTGAGTGAGTTGGTCTTCGAGTACTTTCTTGGGAGGTCGAACATTGGTGAAGAAAGTGTGCAGTAGGTTGCCTGGCGTCTGAGAGTTGATCTGCTCCTTGCTGAGGTAAATGTCAGACACTTTGACAGGCTTGGCAGGCGTGAGGCTGAGCATCTGCTCAGAGTGCACACAGCTCTTGAAAATATCTGTGAGGACATCTCGGGCACCAGGTACAAGCTTGTCACCTTAAAACACAGAAGTAGATCATTTCAATTTGTAGTTTCTCGTGACACAGTGTAAAGACCAAAAGAAATATCTGATCAAACAAACACCAACCTTTGACTGACTTGTCCAAAAAGTAGTCTTCAAGGGCAGAGCTTCCCTGTGTGTCAAACAGACTTTGGTTTACACTGGAAGCTGTGAGGATCTCCTCATTGGTTAACTCCATCAGTTCCTCTTCACCTTCCAGACTGGACAAGCCAATCAGGTCACTGCTGTTAAAAAGACTGGCACGAATTTTTTCCACTTTGGCCCGAGATCGAACCTATAGTTGACAAAAGAAAGACATGTTTCCTCAGGTATTTGTTCAACTTCCCCAAAACAAACTCAAACAGATTAAATAGCAATGATGTTCTGAATCAACTCACCTCAATGACAGCATAGCCCTTGATGGGTCTGGCCATGACTGCATTGCTCTCCAATGAGGTGACTGTGTGCATAGAGCCCCCGTCTGACACAGACGGTGTTTCTGCACTGTCAAGAGGCTCCCCCAAGCTGCCGAGACTCCCCAGGCTTCCTGTGCTACACAGGGAGGTATCTAGACTCTCCTGACTAGAAACTGTCTGGGGGTCTTGGGGGCCCTGCTGGGGGTATGTAACAGCTGATGCTGCAGCAGCAGGGGTGAGAGGTGGATGAGCTGAAAGCTCTTGATCAACAGAAAGTTCGCTGGCAGTGCGGGAAACCCCCTGAGAGGAGCTGCAGATGGAGGTCTGGCTGGTAGAAGCTGAAGCGCTCACACTCATAGCTGGAGTCACACTGCTGGAGCTATCAGGACTCTCAGGGCCTCCGTTGTTGGGGAACTGGCGCTCAGGTTCAGGGCCCACTTTGCCATCCTGAGGGCTGGAAACACCAGCTCCAGCTTTGGGCTTCTTGGGGTCCTCTTCCTGCAGGGGGATGAAGACTTCATCTTTGAAAAGCCCGCCATGTGCGTTGCAGGCCCTGCGGATAGCATTTCGAACCACGGCCTCCTCCAGGTGCGTGGGGATACCTGAGAGCACCAGCAGGCGACTATGGGCAGTGGGACCCACTAAGGCCTGGCAGGCATCTGTCACTGCATCGCTGGTTACACTTAAACCCTGCGGGTCTTTATTGGCGAGATGTCGTAAGATCATCAGGAGGGTGAGGCAGCGGTGGAACCACAGCATATCCTCAGGTTTACTACCTGCCATGTTCAGCAGGGCACTGTCACTCTCCGACAGTCTTGCACCTCCACTGCCCCGTTTCCCAGAGACTGCTGCTGCCACTGCAGCTGCTGCTCTCTCACGCTTCATCTTCACCTTCTTACGTTTGGATAGTAGACTAGGGCTCTGTGGCGTCTGGCCTGGGGATGATGATGAGGATGAAGAGGAGTCACTAAGGTTAGGGGCACTGGTGGAAGACAAGGCTCCCACTGAAGAGCCTCCAACATTGAGGGGAAGCGTCACCTCTGCTACAGCCAGACACACCTCCATCAGAGCATGGAAGTAGGTGGAGAACCGGCTCTGCTCCGCTCCCAGAGCCAAGGCAATACCTCCAGATGAAGACCCCCCTGCTCCAGCCCCTCCAGCCGTCCATCCCTGAGTTTCCCGGTCATAGAGCTTTCGGAGTTCTGTCTGCAGGGCCATGAGTACTGCGAGGCAGGGGTTAAGCAGCAGAGCAATAGAGCTGGAAAGGCCAGTGGGACTCTTGCGCTGCTCTAAGTGGTGGATCTTCCGCAAAAGCTCAGCTAACAAGTGAAAGATGAGTTCTTTGATGGAGGGTGCCAGATCTGTGGTCCAAAGCAAACCACCTAAGAACAATGAACAGAGAAAATATTCAAGCTGGGATTTTGCAAAATCATCATATTTAGTATAATTTATCTTGCAAGCTTTCAAAGATTTCTTCTATGATTTATAGATGTAATTAAGAATAATGAATACGGAATCTGAATATTTTAAGTACAAGGTTCCGTTTTTTAATGGAGTGCTGTTTTGAAACTCGTGTTCTTACTTGTCCTTTTTAAACATTTAACCCAGAAACGTTCCTTTAAAATCCACCATCTCAGTATTAATATCCAAAGGTCAGAAAACGAAACCCCAAACTAATAGTTTACATTTTAATAGGTAATATCCACTGCTGTGCCTGTAGGGCATGTGGTATTTTACAATCTTTGAATTAGTATACTACTACTAACAAATACATTAATTATGCAAACAGGTTAATATATTAAGCTCCCTGAGTGCTGTCATAAGGGATGTTCATCTTACCTAGAAGTTCTACCACCTGCAGCAGCACAGATGAGGGCACTGTGTCCAGCTCATCCTCTGATCTTTCACTGCTCTCTCCCAGCTTCCACGTCAACAGCTGTTCAGCAAATGCCATGGCCAGAGGGAACTCCAGCGGCAAGGAGTGCAGCACCAGCACAGCACCAGGAGGGGGCGACACCCCTGCAATGACGACAACAGAATACTTAGCTCCATCTTATTTTGTAATAGCCTTTTTACAAAACAGATTTTTTTAGCAATCTCAGTCAGTCTGTATGAACTTCCTTGAGGGAGTCAGATACTCACCTAGTTTGATGTGCACTTTATCAGTGGGGATGATAACAGAGGGGTACTGGTTGGTGGTGGGAGGAGGAGTAAGGCCTGTGTTGGTAGGTGAGGCATCCAGAGGATAACACACAGCCTCCATCAAATTTAGCTGGCCATTTCTACGCACTTTGTGTCCCAGGCCATACACCATAACTCGAGCCCAGGGAGCCTTATACAGGCTTGAGCTGAAGAAGTGGAAAAGGTAATAGAGACAATAAGTGTACAACATGAAAAATCAGATGGTAAGAAATGTGAATTCATCATGCATTGCTCAAGTTTGAAACAGCAATTTAACTCACTCTTTGCGGCAGCCAAGCTGGCTCTCCTTGCAGGATACGATCACAAATGCAGCACCTGGAAAGCTGACATCCATGCTAACCTTTGATTCTGTCACAGGGAACTCCTCTGATGTAAACTGCTCTGGTGCATTCTGTCAAAGTGACAAAAGTTATCAGAGAAGCTTAGGAAGGTGTGTGTATATATTCAGACACAAATATCTTAAATCTAGCACTGCTTGGCTGAGCTGACCTGTAGAAAGCAGCAGATCTGCTTTGTGAGCTCCAGTAAACTTTCCTCTCCTTGATGCAAGGCACGAGTGATGGCCACTGTCAACCACTCCCGGATGGGCTGAGCATTGCCCTGATAGAATAGGTCTGTGGGGGAGCAGCTTTGGCCCTCAAGATTGTGAAGCACCGACTGAGCCAACAGAATGGAACTAGAACTAATAGTGCCATCTGCAGGGAGAACAAAACCTTCATATATAAAACAGAATGTAATATTTACATCACACTGACAGCTTCAGTTGTTCACAAGACCTATCTATACTCACCAGGGAGGGGTGGAGCCAACAGCTGGTTAGACAGAAGCTGCAGGTGTTCCAAGGTGATATCACGGATAGCAGGTATGTGAAAGAGACGAGTGAAGGTGTGGGGATTCTTAGGGGCGAAGATGTTGAGCAAGGCCATACGACAGTATAATCGAGCCAGCGCACTCTCACAGCGAAGTAGTTCCCTGAAGCAAAGCAGTACAATAGAAGTGATTTTGAGCACAGGTGCAGGATGCAGATATACAATGAGCATCCCCACTGGATCAATAGGTTACCTATGAATCTGAATGTTGCTACTGTCTAATGAGACTAAGCCATTAGCTGCAGTGCGTCGAGATCCAGCAGGTGGGCGCTCCAGCATCTCAATTGGGTACCAGTACCTCACCAGCACACCCTCACTTCGCAGGTAGGTCTCCACCTGCACCAGTTCATTTACCTAAACAAAAACACACACACATATATATACAAAATAGTTAGTCGATTAATACATTGTTTTGAGGATACAAAACTCTTTGCTATCAAGTGTTGTACTTACGGAGTCCACATCCAGCACCACGCCATGCAAACCGAAAGTTTTCAACATTCCCCGGATTGCAAATTTTGGCAGTGCAGTTCCCCCTGTTGTGCTGTTGGTGTTGTTGCTGTCAGGGCAGCGGATGACTACAGTCAATCCTGTTTTGACAAAGCAAGTTATCACCAAGGTTACATTATATTGCATTGTATTCCTTTGGCAGATAGTTTTATCCAATGCGATTTTCAGTAAGTGCATTTATCTCTTGTAGGAGCAAGTGACCACAAGTATGTTTAGTCCCACATATATTTAAAATGGTTAAAGGTGTGTTTTGCCTTTTAAAACAGCACTTTGAGTGTTTACTGAAGTTGGATAATTTCTCTAGTACCTTTGCGGACTTTGTCAATAGTGAACTTGTTGGCTTCATCCTTGATATCCTCAATAGTCGGGAGGTAAAGATCACGAGGAATGCCACCATTCTCTTCATACAGGAACTCCACTGTCTGTCTTGCAATGTCAACCATACCTGTTGGCAGTAAAACACGCCACAGAGTGTCACAGCTCAAGTAGTAAGACATAATAGTACTACATAAGATACACAAGCTTGGAAAGGGTATAGTTGAGTCACTCATTCATTTAATAAATTCTGACATTCGAGTCCCACGTTCAGTCTATTAAGTATGCTATTTAATTTTGCCAATTAATTTCGTGTCAATTAGACTGTAGCACTATAATTATTCCACCTTGTTCGGATTTGTTAAAGGATAATTAATTCCTTGTTGCACGAGTGCACCTAAATTACAAGCAATAAACTTTAAAGTGTTTCAACAGTTCAAGTGTGTTTCTGTGAAGTGAAGTGAAGGCAAAATGCAGCAGAGGTAGGGTTAGGGTTCGTACTCTTTCTATATTTCCATTTCTATTCTGTTCCTTTTGTTCAATCAAAATATTTTCTACCTATTATGATTTATGTCATAGTTCTGACGGCTTTTCAAGGAGCTTACAGCCTACATTCATTCTGCTTGTGTTCATTCATGATTAGATTTAAACACAAATTCATTTTATGCAACATCTTGAATCTCTTAAATCTACAGAACTGTTTGATTCTTGTCTCAGTCAAATTATGTTGGCAATACAAGTCTTAATGATATTCTTTTATTCTTTACCCAGTTGAAGAGCTCCTTTGATTTGGTCCAGGCCAGATTTCCTCTCAGCCTCATTACGGAATCGCCTACGAATTGTAGGGAACACTTTGGTCTCCCAGGCCTTCACCAGAAGGGCATAGTGATCCTCCTGAAGTCAAAACCAAATCACAGTAAGTAATGACATACACAAGCATAAGACATCCTGAATGCAGTTTGCAGCAGTGGAGACTCTACTCACCCTTGGAACATCATCATCATCCTCATCATCGCTCTCATCATCTGCAATAGGTGGAGGATGAGGGTCAGGCCCAGAGGTGACCAGGTTTTCATAGCTCAGCTCCACTTTGTAATGGCACGACAGGTCACTGTTGTACTCTGTACCCAGAGGAAAAGATGGGAACAAAACAGTTTGAGTGTACAAAGGTTACAAGCTTATTAAAATTAAGGAAAAGCATGTAAATTTGTTAGAGACATACGTTGCTGAGCAACTGCAACAGCTGCGATCCGACAAGGGGGTCCATGAGAGCCAGAGTCTGAAGTAACACTTGCACCTGCATCATTATCGCTGTCTGAGGCCATAGCAAAGGGGAGTGCTTCAAAATTTGCACTTATTTCCTCTGCAAGGTCTACACACAAGTCAGCCGCATTTCTATGTGCTTGGCCTTCTGCGTATGCAAAAGGCCTGTTTCCAAAGTTGGCACGGATCTTTGAGTTCTAAAAAGAAAAGGAGAAAAAGAAAAAAATGTATGATTCATAAGACTATGTACATTAACACTGAAGGAAGACCAGCAAAAGACTGAATACATACTAGTGATCAATCAGGTTATACAAGTTTCAATAACAGTTCAAATATGAAGATTTAACACCATTTCAGCCAAGAGACACTCACCTTTTTTTGAATGTGTACCAGGGGCCACATTCCACCTGCTACATCCTCAAGAATAGGGCTGAGCCGCTGACCACAGTAGGTGAAGTAGACCCTGCCTTTAGGGGCCTGGCCAGGGGGTGGAGGAGTGCCCTCAGAACGCTCCCAGCCAATTCCAGCCACATCACCTATGTTTATGCAAATAGAAGGTTACCAACTCAGTAATGACATAATGCGAACAGGTAATGACATATTTGAAGACATATTAACAAAGGTTAAGCTTACAGAAGCAAGGTATGCTTGCAAAATAGCTTTCTGAAAGAGCAGCCAGATAAGATACAATGCTTTTAAGGAGCTTATTTCAAATCCATAACATACAATGCTGTATGGATTTCTAAGCTGACTAAATCAAACAAAGGAAACAGTTGATTGTATATGGACGGAAACATATTTTGTCTCCTCTCTCACCAGGAAGTAGAGCCACATCCAGCCTGACACTCTTCCACTGCAGCAAACTGGAGCCATTATAATGCACTGCCCTACCATTACTGACGCACACAGACAGACGGGAGACAGACGCACAGAGACCGAATGACACAAAAGAGAATAGCAGTCAGCAATCAAGTCAGAGACAGAGCAGAGGGAAAAAAGATGGAGTCACTCAGATTTAATATGCAGATGAACATACTTATGGAACAGGCATGTGCCAACGGGGTTTGTCCATGCTCCGTCTCTCTTCTCCGCCTCTGTGGCAAAACCAAAGGACACAATTGGGCCACTGTCCTCCTCAGAGTCTCCATAGGAAACAATTTCTATCTCCCAGTAAAAGGACGGTGCCTGCAGGGATGAAAACAAGCAAATTAATGACTGTGGACATGCTCCACTACAGGTGCATGATTTTGTTTGACGAATAACAGTACAAACAAACTTAGACAACAATTGTAAAAGTTAAAAGGTCTGCACTTATATGGCACTCTACAATGTACACTTTACAATGTGTTTCTCATTCACCCGTTCCCACACACATACACCAATTGCAACAGAGTTGCCATGCAAGGTGCCCGCCTGCCACTGGAAACAACTTTGCATTCAGTGTCTTGCCCAAGGACACTTTCACATGTTGACCCACCAACCTTGCAATTAGAAAACAACGCGCTCTACCACCTGAGCCACAGCCGCCCTTGTTAATTGTTGGTGCAAGGGTGCATTCAACTGCAATGTGCCCACCTGGATTGGTACAGGAGATGTGGCATAGATGAATGTGCCTCTGGGTAGTCCACCTCCAGCACTTGGATCAGCCAAGAAGGTGACAGAGGTCAGACGTGAGGAGAACATGCAGGCACGGACTGGAGGGAACACTCTAGATGGACACCAAGTGATCTCCTTTGGCTGGAAAGACATGTACATCAAAGCGGTAAGGAGATAAGTGAAATCAACAAATTTGACACTTTAAAACATTAAGATGTTCTAATAATACAATCTTATAATAATTTCATACTATAATTATCATCAGTATTCAGTTAATGTAAAAGAGATTTCACCATTTTCTTAAGACTAGAGCCAGTTTCTCTTTGATAATGTAAAAGCTTAGTTAACACTTTTTTAGGCTCCTGCACACATAACATTGTTTTTCCACCTTCTTCAATGATGATTCAGGTATACACTGCACAAGAGGGGAACTTTTTTGTTTTCTGGTGGTTACTGCAAAAATTAAAGAAAAAAAAACCAAAACAAAACAAACTGTACTATAAATTTTGTAACTCCCACCTGGCGTCTGTCTGTCTGCAGTGGTGGAGGTGGCGGCCGAGCACAGTCCCGGTACAACATTCTCACTCTTTCACATTGAGCCTCAACCATGCCAAGACGCTCCCCTGCGCAAGATGACAGAAATCTGTCAGACATACGGCTGCCAACATGGTATAGTGTTGTTTTGACTGCTGAAATGATATGTCGTGCTCACCAGGGCTGCATTCCTGGGCAACCAGGTTGAGAACTTCGACAGCAGCTGGACACTGTTGAATGAACTCCTCACAGAAAGAGCTATCCTCTAGGAGCTGAGCCATCACCAGGCATGCCCTGTAAAAACAAACACCATCAAGGGCCTTGTGGTTTTGTTTTGTTTCATTTTTTCCACAACATCACATCAGATAGTCAGAGCTACACTCTAAAGGGAATACAAGCACCCACATTTTAAGTAGAGTGGATAAAAAAAACAACCCTTTTCGACCCTAGACCATCATCTGGAACTTTCAAAATGAGGAGATTTAGAACTGGCAGACAAGCCTATTTAAATGTTTACTAACCGAGTTCTGATTTCAGCCAGCAAGCGCACTGCAGCCATTACCGGACTGGAGCCATCTCCTGTAGCTGGTAGAGAAGTGTGAATGGAGAGACTGCCCTCCTGTGGCAGAAGCATGGACTGCACTGCTTGTACCACCTTTTCTGTGATTGAGAGCTTGTAGAGGGGCAGAGCCTGTTTAGGATGAGCCAGGAGTGAAAAGGAGACACAAATGAGATTCAGGTTGCAATTTTTCACAATATTAACTGTACAGTGTCAGATCTTGGAATTCTTACCTCAGATCTGGGAGTGCAAAGGCGTGATATCGGTACTGTCAGGATGTCTGAGGCTTTGCAGGCTCTTCTGTACTCGCAAGAAGGAAATTTAACTGTAGCAATGCCCTCCTGCTCATTTATGGACATAACTATGCCCACACTACCCAGAACTCCTTTACCTACCACCTGCAGAGAAATTCCAGTAAATATGCCAGCAGTTACCATTTCAGTGCTTTCAAAGGAAAATATAACATCATGTTAATGTACTTTTATCATGGATTTTCAGTGTATTTTGTCTCCTTTAACTTACCTGGACCTCAGAACCAATCTTAATAGTTTCTTTGAAGCCTCCAAGGGCACAGAGTGCAGCAACAGCCTGTCTGCCAATAGCCTGCAGTTTGGCCAGTTTTCTCCCACTGCTGCTGCCATTCTCCAGAATACTCTCTGCATACTTCCCCAGCTGAGGGATAAACATCAGCGCTCTGGAAAGCACCTACCACAAAGAAAAAAAGCATTACCTTTATCACAATTAAAGGGTCAAATAGATGTCAACCTCAATAGGAATCATTTGAATAATATGTAATGATGCAGAATCAAATAGTGAGAATCTGCTGCAGCTTACAGCACCAGTTACTAATACCATGTATAATGGTTACTAAGAGAAATATTAATATGATAATGCTTTACTTTTTCAGCAGTGCTTGTCCAGATCTGAGCGGTGTTGGACTCGGGAGCAGTGAGCAGACTATGCAGCAGAGCAATAACCTCAGCAGCCATACTGTTGGCAACATGGCCACTGATAAATGGCCGGACGGGGTCTGACCTGTTCAGGACAGAATTTAAGAAAAGATGTCAAAACACAGTCAAGACTGATGTTTGCTACATACACATGTTGACTAAAATATAGCATAATCTGTTTGCTGCATATATGATTGCCTTGGAAATGTGGAGTAGTTGAACTACTGAAATGTTTACTTGTATATCAAATCAGTACCTGGCCAACTCAGCATTCCTGTCCCTACAAACAGCAGTCTGAGCAGTTTTCTTCTTGTCACCAGTTGTAATGCCCCCAGCCGTCTCTTGAGCCAAAGTCTCCACAGGTGGACCAACGCTCACTATCAGGCCAGACTGTGCCCACTTGTTGGCCTTCCTCAGTGCAGCAGATGCCTCTTCTGTGATTACCTCACAGCTTCCACTCTGGGGAGGGATTAAAATTAGACAAAGACATAGAAACACTAGTTTTCATACTGTAAATAAAACACTTTCGAATTTTGTGTTGCTTGTGTTTTTCTTTTTTTTACTAATAACAAAACTCTTACCTTTGTCATGTCTCTGTCCATCTTTACCACCTTTTCCATGTTTGCTCCGGTGCCAAGGCGAAAGGGACGCCCCTCAGAGCTGCTACAGTTTGGAGAGAGTGGAAGAACACTCAAGTCAGAGAAACTGGGAGCAATCTTGCTAATGTAAAATTAATGATATTAGATGAAATCATACCTAAGAAGTGGTTGTAGAACCTCATGAGATGATTGGTCCTCTCTCTTGTGGATAAAAATTGACAGCTTGCCATCAACTGCCTCTCCCTCCTCCCCGACATCATCAGATTTGAGAGCCCCTTTAGAACTGGCACGGGACAGACTAGTATCTGGCTCAGAGGAGCTGGGCGAGAGAAGAGTCTGACAGCCTGGCAAAGAGAAAATATTGTAAAGAATTAGGAATTGGCAGGAAAAACTGTCTGGTTTTGCATGTTTTTGGCATGTCAATTTTTGATAAAAGAGCACATGTGCACATTCATTACTCTAAGGAAGAAGAGACAAACCTGGTACTACATAGTCAGCCAGCTTAGCTAGGAGCAAGGCAGCAATACGTGAGGCTGGGTCACTGGCATCCTGTTGCTCGGCATCTAAAGTGTTAATAGAGTAGCTCCATGAAGGCAGAGCCACGTTACCACAGTCTTCAACACTCATGAGAGGCAGAGCAGCTCGGCACAGCTGCAGAATAATAAGCACTAGCTTTGGGGAGGGTCTCTGGTCAAGTAGCAGAGACAAAAGCTTCGAGACACAGGCTGGTTGGCTCAGAATAGCTTTCCCTATGTGGCTCCTGGAACAGAAAACAAAGGGATGCATATGTACACTGTATGAACAAACACACACACATGATATAAATGCAAACATGATCTAAGCTTTACCTGGAAAGATCATTGAGCAGACTGAGCACATCCTGTAAAGCATCATTGCCAGCTGCCTGGTTCCCACAGCATTCTGTTGCTCTGGCCAGGTGATTGGTCAGCAGGCTGGACACCTGCCTTGCCAGACCAGAGTGAACTGCATCTGTGGAGCCACCTTCAAAAAGAAAAAAGAAATAATGATTGCCAACCTATCATTACAACATACACCTAACCACTTCAAGCTATCTGTGAAAAAGAAATAACACCTTAAAAGTGACCTAGTTACTGAGGCCCTTTTTTGGATCAACACGAAAATATTTTACTTGATTGCGGTTCACACATGAGCAGACTACAGAGACTTACAGAACAAACTTTTCATACCTTCCACCTTCTCCCACTCGATGCATCTGTTGGCCAGCACCTGGAAAGCAGCCCAAGCCATGGTGGCCACCTTCTGCTTTTTGGTCTGCTTTTCATTTGAGCTGCATTCTCTCTGACCACTTAAACTACACAGGCTATCCATTAGCTGAACCAGCCCGCTCCGAACGAGGCACTGCTCCTCACTCCTACGATAACACACAGAACAAATGAGGCTAAGCAATCGAGGTCCGAGTAGTACAGAGTTATTAAAAGAGAGATAATTCAAGATGGATTTGCTTGCCTGGTGTAGGGGATTGTGCAAAGCAAGCCAATACTGTTGGCACAAGCAATGGGGTAGCGAGCACATAGTGACACTACCGACGTCATGGTTTCCCCAAAGGCCTCCTGCACCTGCTCTACCATCCCACCACAGGTCAGCTCCTCAATCCTGCACAGATGGCACGCGAACACAGATGTCCAGAGGAGCCACAATTAATTTTTTTTGTTATATTTTAATATGATAACCACAATTCATCCTCTGAATGAGTAATTCAGTAGAATGTGTGCACATTCAGAGCGGCCACGGCCACGGATTGTTATTTGTGGTTTCTCCTCCTGTCTTACCTTGGGCCACCTTGAAGTACCATAGTGACAGGCCCCACAAGGTGAGTGACCCCACCCACTCGAACAGCAGCAGTGAGCAACTCTCTCATGTGAACAAGGGCCTGTTTCCGTGTGCTGCCTCGTCGCCAACGTGTCTGTGCAGCAGATAGGAAACTGCTGCTTGACACCTACAGACATGACAGGTATAAAATATCTCAATGCCAAACCAGAATTCACCAACTGATTTTCATGCAGCTATGGCAACAAATAATTCAATATAAAAAGCACAGAGTGATGAGTAAGAAATTTACAGCCTGATCAGGTGTAGTCCCAATAAAGGCAAAGAGCTGTCCTAGTAGCACACTGTATGTTGGCTTGTCACGGCAGTCCTCTATGGCTAGAGACTGCAGCAGGGTAAATGAGCTGCTCCGGTGGCTGGTAGGGTGGTGTCGCCTCCTGAACGTTAAAAAAGAAAACAAGGATGAAATTCAACATTCCTTCTTTCCTATGATTCTCTAATCACAATCTATTAAACACAAACTGACAAATACCTTTGTGGAGCGTGTGTAAACTCCAGGTCTTGGTTAGCAATCATCTCCAGGTCAGAGGGTGCAGACATGCTACGCAAGAAGACTGGCTGCTTCACCATGGGGATCACTGTCTTTGCATCTGACACTGACTTAGAGGCTGACATAAAAAGCAAAAGAGTTGGGTAAAAATTTAACTCTTGGAACATGATTACTTGAGGTAATTTACAGCTAATCATGAAGGAATTATTAACTGATTATTAAATTACTGTCTGAAAGAAACAGAGCAATCACATAATGTACTTTCAAAAATTTTTTAAAGTCAGACTCTTGCTTGAGTTACATAACTGTCACCACAGATTTAAAAAAAACACTTGCTCAAGGACGTTTCAGCAGTGTGAAGGATTGGGCAATAAACATTCGTTTGAAATTGCCATTTTTAACATAAGAAAAGAGATAAAAAGGTGAGCATGTACCTGGACCAGGTGTGCCAGCCGGTGTAGTGGTTAGGCTTCTGCAATGTGGAGCGATCGTAACATGGAGCAGCAGCTCAGTGCGGTTCATCAGACTTTTCACCAGTGTTTTAGTTTTGGCAAGCGGGGTGCTACTTCTGATGTGTGTAATGTTCACCTCCTGAAAGAACTTCTCCCTGTTTGAGGAAATACATTATGTTAGAGCATGAAATGACTTGTAACAACTGACATTAGGTAAACAACATGATCTTTAAATACTTGCCTCAAAGCAAGGACAACATTTTCCAAGTCACTAAAATCAAGTGGGACCTCCTTCAGGGAACAAAGTAATTCCAGCTCCTTCATTTTGTTCTGTTGCAAAAAACGAAAATAAAAACATTAAATAATTAAGATCACAGCATGTGGGACTGATTTTAGTATAATCTCTTCAGTGAAACATGTAAATTGTGTACATAGGGCAGGGTACCTCAAAGAAGTGGTAGTCATGAAAGAATGGAGTGTTGTTCTCCAATTTTCCTTGCTGGGCCTCCTCCACCTCATTCTGCCACTTTTGTTCCAATTCTGCTACACTCTGAGAGCAACACAGCAGATAATTAGACACAGAGATACTGTACTCTTTGGTTCTGTTCAGGTTGGTAACCTTGTGTACTTTTTTCCAGTAAAATCAGGTCTTCTGGTCAAGCCTAACCTTATTCATTAAAAAATGTTCTTGAACAACATAATTAAATCTGAATATGACCACCATGCATGCTGTTTCTTGGTTTTTACAACCTGGCTGTGTAACATGAGTGTACCTGCAGCTGACGCTCCATTGCATTGATCTTCTTGAAGGTCTCAGCCATGATCTTACAAACCAGGTCATACTCCTCTGCATGATCCTCACGGTACTGGTAGTTGACGAGTGATTGAAGGGCATCCACCAGACTTAGATGTTTTATGACGCAAGATACTATAACCTCTTCCATCACATCTGGCCTGATCACCTCCCTTACATAAAACATAGTTGAATATGAAAGTTATAAACTGCTTTTGATGAGAAAACAACAAGACCTTTGATATTAAGTAAACCTCTTGCAATCATTTTGAAGCAATATCACCTCCCTTTTTAAGAACAAATACAAACTAATATAGAAAGAGAAACTAACATTTTCAAAGCAGTAACTGACATTGAAATGAAAATGTACTATATGAATAAAGCCTTAAGAAACATAAATGCTTTTAAATGTTTTTCTATTTTTGGAATGATGGATATTCTGATCATTGTGGACAGCTCCTAAAAAATGCTTTTATTTTATTATGTAATTCAATCTCAAAACAATAACTGTGTTATCTAAAGCTACACTTCCTTTTACACTTCCTTCAATTTGCTTTGTCTCTTTTTTCTGTATACTCTGTAAACACCAGAATGGCTGGGGTTTACAGAGTATTTGTCTTTGCCACTTGGGTGCAGTGGCCATTTATAGAGATGACACATGCATACTCTGTTAACTTGAAAGAATGAACTGCTTACTTGATGCTGGGACGGAATTGTGGTCGAGCTCTTCCAGACACTTCTCGTAGCCTACCCATAATCCCTGGGGGAAGGCGGATACGAGGCAAGTCAAAATAGGTCCCTGGCATAAGGCCTGGAGGTGGAATGAGCACGTCAGAGGGGTAGGTGAACTCCCGGTCCTCCTCAATAGTGAGTGGCAGAGGTGAAGGGCTGGGCGTGAGGGCAGGAGAGATGGCCCCATTTGCTTCCACCTGCCACTGACACCTTGAGAATAAAAACAAAGCCTGTCACCTGTTTGTCATCTTGGCTGCCAGCAGTTTTGCTGTGCAACTACATTCCACTGAAAGATATTTAGTAATTCTTACATCGTACTATATTTATCAAAGAGGCAGTCAATATCATCAATAAACATTTGGTGGTGTTGTCATTTTGCTGTGTCACCTCTGCAGCAGCTTTGAGCAGAGCAAATCGTGGCAGGCTTCCTCCTCCCTTGTCACCTCTGGCCCGTTGTACAAAATGCGGAGCATCGAGCAGGCAAGCACTGACAGACCTAGTGCAAGGTCTGCCAGGAAGGGGAGGCCTCCAGAGACATCCTCGGAGGACTCCTGAAACAAAAAACAAACAAACAGCATCTTCAGAGCGAGCTGTTGATTTTCATGCATTGCCGGTATGACATGTCAGTGCTCCCACTTTTTACCTGAGCTCTGACAGTGCAGGAGAACCCCCACATGGCTTTATCAGGAGTGTTGTGTTCACGTCCGCTCCTCATCTCAAAAGAAAATGTCACAGTGTCTCCTTCAACCTAAAACAGGACACAGACAGAGACACAAACATGAAAAAGGTTGCTCTTCAAGACTGCATGTAAAATATGTGTTCACTTTATCTGCTTATGCAAAACAGCCTCTATTACCTTGACAAGGTCTTTGGGCCATCCTGTTCCCAAGACACTGCGACTGCCATATCCCAGAGTGTTTCCTCCATACTCTGTTACTTTTCGACTGTTAGTGTTGGGACCAGCATAAATAACCAACTGAAATATCAGAAAATATATTTGGTTAAAAAAACATATACCCAACTAGAGCTTTGCTATTCTTGAGAAATCCTACAAAATTTATGTACAAGCTACAAAGCACATGATGGGAGTCATCACCTTGTCATAGTCATACTGCGAGGAGCAGCGAGAATCAAAGCGAAGGTACAAGCAGCGGGCTCCTGGGATGTGTACCGTCTCCTTGAACTTGTAATTGTCCCTCACAGGATGAACTGTCTCGACTGTTTTCCCAGCAGCCCACGGGGCAGGGATCTTCAGTCCTGTGAGGAAACCTGGCTCCTCACGTTCATCAAGAATTCTAATATCAATGATACAAATGAATGGTTTAAAAATTGAATATGTTCAAACATGCTCTTCTATAATAGGTAAGTAATCGAAACTTTACCATTAGAATGATAAACTGTGGAGCAAAATGTTTAGATGGCTTAATGGTAAATCAATTTTTAACATTCTTATAATAGAACTTTGAAAAACTCACTTGTCATCAGCTGTACATGCCTTCGCTCCCGGCCCTAACGAGCCACTCATTGGTAAAGACTCTTCAGTAAAAAGTGGAGACTGAGTCTTTAGTAACAGGGCAGTCTGGAAAACAAAGTGGAAATCAATGCATTTATGATGAGGGATTTTTCTGCTTAAGGAAACATATCTCATTTAAGTCAAGAACTGTCGCTTCGACTGACAAAACTCCAACCTGGCTGGTGTAGAGGACCAGCTGCACCAACTGAGGCATGAGCGCGTCAGCGAGGGTGAGGGTCTGCAGGTTAGGGTGCATCAGCGAGGTGAGCAACACTGGCAGCAGATGACCGAGCATTGTGGCTTTGGTGACCTGTTCCAAGCCCTTCAGCCTGAACAAAAAGGGGAGAAAAGTGAAAAATCAAATGCTAAGGTGATGGGTAATAGGCAGAAAAGCAACAGAAGAAATGGGGAAATCTGTCACAGTGATTTGAAAGACCTGCATCCAGAAATAATTTCTCATGCACCATTTAATTCTTTTTAAAGGAGGATAGAGCCTTAGTAAGGTTTAGCTAAATCTTGTTTCATGGTAAAATAGTACATGAGAGCCAACTAAGAGAACATCATGTCTGGTTTTATTTTTGTCAGTTACAGTATGTTTTTAGGGTAATACGGTTGACACCAGATTGGCTTCAAGGGTCTCCTCATGCAACATTATATAAGAGGCAGTGAGCAGATTTTACAGGAATCAAGCAGCAGCTACTGTGGCTGGATGAACAAAAGGTTATTTTCCCACCCTACAAAAGTAATTTAAAAAAAAGATTAAATTAAAAGTTCACCTGGTTTCTCTGTCAGCTATGTCACTGTTAATCAGAGCTGTGGTCACCTGCTGCAGGGTCTCCAGCACTTCATCACATCCCACCAGGATTTTGGTTGCTAGGGACAGGATGCTGCTTTGCAGTTCCTGAGGATCACACACAGAATAGGCCCACACTTACGTAACACTGCTTCAAAGATTTTCAACAATTACATTCATGCAATATGAAAAGTGTACATGCATCTTCATTTTAATTGTATGTCAACAGATTAAAACAAACTCTATATATTTGTATAGTTTGGGTCTTTCTTTGCAGGGAAGACTGTTCTTTTTTTTATCAAGTTATCAATAACTATAGTTAGCAATATTTAGAAACAACACATCTTTAATTAAGATAGCTATGGTAACTTATACAATTAAAACTGCAATGGACACAAACTAATAGGTAGCATGCCCAAGGAACTTTCATATTCCATTGCTCTGTTAAGTGGGTTGTTCTCTCATTGACAGACACACCAACAGACTCGACATGCACAGAGGAAGGGGTATTTAAAGGGGATGTTTACCTGTACCTTCATTGTTTCCCCTTGTAGGGAGCTGTCACTGTCATCATTATCATCTGGACGTATAAGAATGGTGTTACTAAGGAGGTGGTTTTGAACAGCCATGAGGTAGCGCAAACTAGGGGACACCACCTAGAAAGATGAGATGAACAGTTCAAGTTGGTATGAGTGCAATTTATCATAGCATTGCGATCAAAGTGGGCATATATGGCATTTAAGTGCTGCTGAACTGATATTCATACTGGCACAGTGGAGAGCAGCTTCTGGAAGTCATCTCGGGCGACAGTCTGACATTTGGTAATGAGGAGGCATGATTCCCGCACTACAGTCTTGAGGATACAGTGAAGCAGCTCATCACTCAGTCTGAAAAAGAGAGATTTTTCTGTCACATTGAACAAGTTTATACCTCCAAGGAACTCCATGAATTTTTTTGAACTGAAAGATAGTGTTGGGGGAGGGCTGCTTCTTGCCTGTAGTGGTCGTCTTCTTCACTTCCAAATCTATTTTTCTGCAGTTGGTCTGCCAAGTTGGTAAGGATGACATCCCGAAGTTGAGACAGGCCACTGTTTCTTTCACCTGAGTATTACACACAAACACGCACCATGTGAGACATAATTGGCAAAAACCATGGAAAGTACCTGATCATTTAAAAGCTGTGTTTCTAAAATTCACCTTCAGTTAGAACCAGTTTCAGCAGTTTGTTGAGTTCAGCCTCGCCCTGATACAAAGTATTCAGGCCTGAGCTGCAGAAACAAACAGGAAGCAAAGAAAGTCCAGCTAAATATCATCATGATCACAAAAATATTTAACTATTATTTCTGTTTTATATATACAAAGGGTGATCAAAAGTTTTGATACTGTTCGTTGAGGGTGTGCACAGAATGCATCACATTCACATATGTGCAACATGTGCAAGCAGTAACTGTCACAAATCAGAGGACCACATGACACCGCACTATCAACATCAGGACCTGTCTTATACACATTTTAGTGATTACTGGGAGGTAATCATTTAGGATTTTCCATGGATCACAAACTAGAGCAGAGAAGACACCATGTTGCATCAGTTAGCAACATGGTGTAAAGCCAACCTTCAGTTCAAGGATCATCACTGGTCCAAAACCAGACAAGGCACATAAAGCCAGGATTATGCTCATTGTTTGCCTCAACATTCACGTGGTTGTGCACCAGGAAATAATCTCCCAGGGTCAAACCGTCAAGGTTCTACTGTCATGTTAGAGGTGTCTATATAGAATATTTAGCACAAACGACCTGAACTGTGGCACAATGCATGTAGCTGCTCCGATGCATGAGCTCACTGTCACAGTGCTGTGATTACGTGTTTTCTTTTTTTTTGCCAAAGCATCACAAACATCACTTCTCGTCAACCTACACCTCATAGCTGGTTGCCCAAAAATTCTTCCTCTTCCCCAAAATGACATTCAAGTTGAAGGGTCACCTTTTTGACATAGTTCAGGAGCTTCAGTGTCCATCACAGATGACACTTAACATGTTCACATAACAGGACTTCTAGGAAGCGTTAGAAACCCTGACAAAGCAACAGGACTGGCGTATTCCGGTACATATACCCCTTTTCCATCAAACCAGTTCCAGTGCTAGTTTCGTGCTAGTGCCTGACTTAGCACCAGTTCTTTGTGTTCCCATTGCCTAAGCACTGGCTCCAGGCTCTCAAAACTGGTGCTTAGCAATCACCAACTCTTTGCTGGGCCAGCGCTAAGCACTGAGTACGTCAGGGGCTGTGGGCGGGGTTATTGTGACCACCAAGACTGATGAATGAATGGGACACACAAGCAGTGATTTGTGTCGTTTTTCTCCACCACGTCTCTGGTTGCGCCCGACTGTTGCGCCCTGACAGCTGGTACAACTGTGTCCCACCAGTAGCACCACAGTGGCGGAAAACAGTACTTTTACCACTTTGGTGTACTACGCTTAGAAATGTCGTGGCTCTAACTTGGCTCCTTGCCAATGAAAAACCAACTGGTTCTTAGATTGGAACCAACTTAGCACCAGCCCTGGCACCAGCACGGCACTAGCACCTGGTGCTTCTTGGTGTAAAAGGGGTAATAGAGAGACTAATTCTACATGAATGGGAGCAAAATTTAGGTCAGGTATGGTTTTTGATTTTTATAGGCACAATCTCTGAACCTTTTGATCAACCCTTGTATAATATATTGTATTTCATGTGGAATTTATGACTTACCTGATGGCCAGGCACACCTCTCTCTGAATCTCTGCTCCTATCTGATCCACTGGAGCCATGAGTAGCTGCCACAGGAGTAGGCCTGAACGACGCACACTCTCCCTATTTTGCTCTGACTGAGGATTGAAAAACCTAAATACTACCTGGAGAAGACAGACAAAATAAACACATAAATAAATTACCTTAAAGACAAAAAAAAAAAAGGTGAGTCCTTTTCTGCAAAACTTCCACCCCAACTACACCTAAAACTGACCTGGAACACTACCAAGATGCAGCGAATGATGCAGGTATCTCCATTGACCATGGCCTTTTCCATAATGTCACAGATGCTGCTGAAGTGACGGGCCTCAATGGGATGTTGTTTACCCAGTAGGGCTCCCAGGGGCAAGCTGTTGCTGCTGGCTGCCAGCAGGTTGAGCTGGTGGATACACATAGCACCTACATGATGAAGTAGCTGGTTGATCACCTCGCCAGTGGCCACAGTTTCCTCTGTGAATAGAGAAATTTTGTAGATGATCAATTTCCTGACTTAGCCATAATAAAAAAGAGCAACTTGTGCTTTTAGGGCAGTTTTCGTCTACCTTTGGGTTCTTTGATGACATGGCTGACACCGAGCCTATGGCACACATGATGAAAGGCTTGGTTCCCAGGATTGCACCACTGATCAATGTAGTCACTGGAGCAGGTCCAGATCAAGTTGTTCAGTGCATCATAACATGCCCCTTTGAAATCAAAGATTACCAAAATAAATGTCAGTTACATAAACTGTTCAAAATATACCAGCTAAATGTGACAACAGCTGAACTCACCTAGCCCTGCCACCTGGGCTCCTCTGCCTAGAGAACTGCCAGGAGCATCAATGAGGTCTGCGCGGCTGCTGAACTGACCATCAGCCAGGTTAAAAACCAAGCTGGAGGCTAAAACTGAACAAGAACAAACAGCCATGTTTAGCAAGCACAGAACACAGAACTGACATTACAGTACAAAGCAAAGGGGACCCTTCCATGTTCTACCAAATTTTTAATTAACTATCAAATCACAAAAAGCATGCTACTGTTTTTAAATGTTATGCATATTTAGATGTGTTGTAATATAGTTGTAAATATCATTAATCGTTACTAATGGCATCACGTTTTAGTCACATGTATGCAGAACATGTTTAAGCACTTTCTAAACATGACGTAAAGCGCTTGGTTTCATTTTTCCATAAACAGATCACAGCATAACTGTCAGAGGTTATGACAAATGACTCAACACAACAAGGACTTATCTGTCTCTTTGTGTGCTCTTACTTTTGAGTGATGACAGGCTGCTGGTGCCTCCAAATAGGGAGCGTGTGGCAGAGCTCCCAGATACACCAGGAGGTGAGACCAGCATTACTAGATAGGTTCCGCACACATACATTGGGGTCTTTCTGAGAGTCTTCAGAGGGAGTCCACAGCTAGTATTGACAGCTTTGACAAGAATGAAACAAAGTGTCACCGGAAAGTATTTAAATAACAATATCATCCATATAAATTGCGAATTAAAGCATTATAATTTTTGAACGATTTAAAGTGTTTCTACCATTACCAGACTGTTCCTCTTTGACAGTGTTGGTGATTGCAGAGCCTGTGAGAGCAGCCAATGTGGCAGAATGGGAGGCCCGGAAGCGTGACATTCGACTCAAGAGAAGTTCATTCAAGCACTTGGAAGACTCGCCTTCTTTGCGAGTAAGAATAACCCTGTCCTGCAAGATATCTGCAACGCACAACCCTGTCTGTGTCTGCACCATAGACAGGAGAGAGAAAACATCAAAGAATAAATAGAAGCACAGACAAACCAAAAACTGTTGAGAGTATAGTGCAGGGGATACCGTACAGTACTTACAGACAGATGAAAGACATCCATGAAGACAGAATGGCCTTTTTGCGTCTTCTCGTTGAGACTGGCTGGGGACCAGACCCAGTACAGGTAGGTTCCATCTGAGCAGAGGTGCAGCGTGGTCATACTGCTGCCCACAGGGAAGTGATGAGCTGGCATGGGCACAATCTGGCACACCTGAATGTGGAACAGAAAAATTAGCTTTGGATATGTCTAGACTTGCCATTTTCACTGAATTTTAAAAGCTTGTTGTATTAGAAGAGACCACAGTTGAACTGAGCATATATTTTATGTTGCACTCATCTCTGTAGAAATCTGCACATGTTCGTTACTTTACTCTTTATCTTTTGAATTTGCATTGTGGCTTTATTGCAAAATGAATAAAGAGAAATTGTGTCCCAGTAAAAGCCTTGTGATTTGTTTGTGCAATAAATTCATGTTATTTTTGCATTACAGCATTAAAATGACCAAGCATTTACTTTACACAGGATACCTTTGGAAAATTAAATGCCTCAAGACTAAATATGTAAGACTTCCAGGATGATTCAACATCAAATACAAAAAGGTGGAATAAAGGTATACAGTACCTGGAGGGTGAAGGGGTCAATGACCTGGCACAGCTGATGAGGCTTGGCATCAAAGGAGGAGGGACGATGGAGGAGTCGACCGCTGCTGAACACCACCCAGCCAGGCTCCAACTCTTCATTTCGACAGTACACAAAGCCCCTACACAAACACAGAGCATTCATTTGATTTGGATAGTTAATATTTGACCTAGCTGAGATTTTTGGACATGGTAGCCATAGTTCTGAATCAAATTATTACGCAAATTGCTTAATAATTGAAAAGCCACAAATCATCACATAACAATAGACAACAAAATGTCAAAATGAAAATATTATAATTTCATTACTTAACATAAAATGATTTATTTTTTCTATTTTAAACACCATTTACATTACTAAGTAAAATTTTGATGTTACTTTGACCTTTCACTTAACTGAATCGGGAAATATGGTACTTTCTACTTCACTGCATTTATCTGACAGTTTCGGTTACTTTTAAAATGGGGATTTTGCACAGTAAAATAAAAAAAATAACAAATACAACACATTTTTTACAATTAAATCAGTGGTTTCCAACATTTTTGGCTTCTGATGTGTTGCAGAAAGTATTGTGTAATTAGGGTCACATTTTAGATGTGCTGTTTACAGCTGCCATAAATAGTGATTTTCTTCCCTCTTAACTTCTCACAAGGTTTTATTTGAACAAATATGTAAAAGATCTAATATGTCACGTGTTTGTTTTTTTAATCACTATTTCTTAGGTTGTTCAACTAAACAAAAATACCTCTCGCATATAATCAGCAAACTCACTGGGATAAATCAGACTCCTGTATCTTTTCAGAAAGCTGTTCTGCAAGTAAAAAGGGGAAAAAAAGTGAACTCTAGACCCTTTGCATTCTAAAGACACTTTGTGGAAGGAAGTTGCTCTCTGCCTGCAAACCAAGTAATTTGCTACCAAAGAAGGAAATTAAGATGCAGAGCACAGACTGCCCCTTTGTCCCTTTTAAAATCAACTAAGTCAATCAAAGACAGTTTGAGGATGTGACTGTGTACTGCAGATATCGGTTTAAAAATGTCCAGGAGATAATGTGGCCCCATTGCTGCCGTTGGATGGGTGAGTGAAAAGAGATATTTTTAGTGTTTCATTGCTCCTTCTGTCTTTCTCTCTTGCTATTCTCTGAATGTTGCAGATAAAGGAACGCAGGCTGGATGGAGTGTCACATTACCTCAGTGTCCCATGTAAACCAGAGCCCAGCTTGCTGAGTCCTCTCCCAGAGGAGTTAGTGGTATATAGATATAGCCCATCTGTGGCTAGACAGCGCCCTAGGTCAGTGTCTGCAAGACACAGGCACAAAAAGAATTCAGGAGGAGGTAAATGACGGACATATCAAAGACAATTGAGTGAAAAATAGGGGTGAGGATCAACAGACGAGTTCAGAAAAACCAGGAAGGAGTATTAAGATGCAAATCAAGGTGGACCATGTCTATGTTTTGTGTAATTTCTCATTGTTGAATATTGCGATGCCATTAGAGATCTGCTCAAAAATGACTCAGAACAGATCTAATGTAAGGTCAGCTTAAAATGTAAATATAAAACTTGCTTTATGGCTGATCATAAATGGATATGTACCCTGATCAGCATTTGTCACTCTACAAGGTCAGTTGATTGATTGCTGGAAAGTGACACATCACTCTCTCCTCCTCAATATTGTTTTACCCTCTGAAACTCAGTCGCTACTCCTTTGTTCAGTTTTAACTTAACTCTTCACAATATGTGTGCTTATGTAGTAAAATGAGGCCAAATGAGACTTACATGGGACAATGCACTCACTATCCTTTATTGTAACTGGGATTTCAGATGCATTTCAAACAAAGGAGATTATAACAATCTCAAGGTAAATTAATAAAATAGACGGCATTATGATATGGGTGGTACTGTGATGGAAAGTACGATAAGCTTAATCCTTCCCGTAACCTCCAAGTTAGAAATATATATATATATATAGTATCACACAAACATTTTCTTGAAAGGGTTTTACCTTTACTCTCTGCTCCTCCAGCTGAATTATCAGGTGTAGGCAGCATGTCCTCAAAACCCCAGGACACACTGTGTTTTCCTCCCAAGAGGCAGGATGGAGAGCCTGGGCCTCCTTCCAGAAGCAAAAGTCTTAAACGGGAGAGACACAGAGTGTTAGATGGTGGGAAAATCTTTAACATCTGTCTTCTAGTTAAAGCAAAGTATTCCACTCACCTGTACAGGACATCTGACACAGGGAGCTGGCCCAGATCGGTTTGTTTCTGCAGCAAGTGAACTGTGTGGATGAAGGTCTTCAGAGATCCCCTGGAAAATAGTTTGGCAGATTAGTCGAAGGGGCCTCAGCGTGAGACACGAGTATAAGCTCATTGTTAAGCATTTCTGGAACTGTAAGAATAATAATAACTTGGCTTGAATTATGAAGGAGATCTGATGTAATGTGCTGGGAATTAAAATGCAATGTTTTCGACTCTGAATAAAAGAATGTTTTCCATTAGAATGCGACACTGAGATAATTTTACACCATGAGTGTCTGCAGGGGGTAATGAGCAACCTACTTCAGTTTGTGCAGTGTTCATTTACTGATTTGCCTCATCCAAGAACGGACTAACTTAAGTGAACATCGTAATTCTGTACTCAGTGAGAATATTTATATAAAGAGAGAATGACTTAAGTACTACTTTGGCATTCACTAATGCACAAGCAGCTGAGATTTGTCACTGCAACTTTGGGAAAGTCTTAACAGGGCATAAAGACAATAAGTCAAGATAGATAACAACATGATAATCCATCCATTCATTATCTATACACCACTTAACCCTCACTAGGATCGTAGGGGGTTGGAGCCTATCCCAGCCAACATGATAGTATTATTTACAGTTATTTTGATGATGATGACACATTTTATGGTCAGAGAGCTGCAAGGGGTGTGACAGCAAGGGGGCTAGAATATAGAGTTTTCGCTCGTTTTACAGGGCTACTAGTAAACTGGCCCTATCCTGGGACATCTGGCCTTATGTATGTTTGATTGATGTTCCATAGGCGACAGACAACACAATATACCAGCTTTATGTAAGCGACACCCTATATAGATTACTACGTACACATCTTATCAGCAGCTGATATTAAAGCACAAGGCTGTGCAAGCCATTTGCTTACTTAACCCTCTCACATAAGCCTCTTTCAGAAATGCGCTTCTTTCCATTAATCTGATGCTCTCTGAATGTGTTGCCTTTTTCTCCGAATGAACATCTTGGTCACTTTTCAGTAAAAGTTGTGACAAAATTTTACTTGATTGGATGTCGTAACCGTCATCACCATCATGGGTATGTCTGAAATTAAAACCCTGAGAAACAGATTGCTGACAGATTGAAGTCACTTTAACTGACTGATGGGGCCGGCAATGTTACGTATCCTATGCCTGAAAAGGCCTATAGTGAATTTACTAAGCGACACTATCAGAGGTGAGGGGGAGTATAGCTGATAGCCCTTTAATTAGCTCCCACTGTTGGTGAAAAGGCAGCAGGGCTCGATGGTTCCCCACAACAAAGAGCTCTCAGCCTCAAAAGAGACTGAACAAAGAGTGGAGAGTTCTGGTTTTGACAAGTCAAGATCAGTTGTCACCAACAGAAGCTACAGTTCGGGCAAAATTATCAAGAATGTTCTGCTTTTCTGTGGGCTATGTGGGAAAAGACAAAATATCATCAAGCCTGATATACTGGATTAACCTCTTGTCTTATTGTTGCTTTTTTGCATGGCAAGACAAACATTGGTTATAACAGGAATAAGTGTCACCCCTTCCAATATGTCACCCCTGCATGTATGGCCCTATCACACCCTGGAGCCCTCTCTTGCTGGCCTGCAGAAACAAACTGTAGAATAATGAAGCTATAGCCAAAGGCGAAACAAAACCTCTTCTGTACAAGCGTCACTTTTAAACAGCACTACTAGCTCACGCTAACAGAGCATATCTCAGACCACAGGAAGCTCTGGTAGTGAGGCCAGAATATCATAGCACAGCACTGGCATAATGCTGACAGAGAGCAGAAAAGTCTGTTTATGCTCATAAGATTCAGGGTAAAAATATCAATCACCAAATGTTCAGCAGCTCCTTTATCTCACAATACAAACATTAAAGTGAGACTGCAACAGTGTGTGTTGGGTCGTTTTAAACACTGAATGAAGCATGGTCATTCGTGCAGTGTGTACACTGGAAAGAGAAACTGATCAGATGGTCAGTTATGTGTTTATTTTTAGATGCTGCTTGCCAAGAATAACTGACTTGCTTGTGAGTAGAGTTTCTAATAAAGTAACTCAGTCATGTTTCTAATTAAAATGCTCTCTAATTGTGTTATTTTCACTGCTTTTACGTGTCATTGAGTTCTCGTTAGTAGCAATAGGTGCTCTGTGAAGTGCTGCTCTAAAAACGCTTGTCAATATTGCCAGTTGAATACATTGTCTACAAGAGCCAACAGAAGCATCCTAAGAATTTTGAAGGTAGGGCAGCAAAGGGACAACGTATGGCCTCACCTGGCACAGGCAAGTGCGACAAGTGCAGCAGCAGCGTTTTCCCTTTGTCTGTGAGTGTGGAGGATCTGTGTGTGAGCCTGCCCCTGTGGTTGGCCTGCTTCCTGGGCACCATCTTCCAGCCAGGAGCACAGCAGTCCCTCCAGGCCATTGAGGCAGTCAGCGGGCTCTTTGCTGAGGCTGAGCGGCTGGCAGTCCCGGAGGCAGGCCAGCAGTACCTCTGCCGTGACACCACAGAGCGCCGGGTCACTGCGAGTTTGCGACTGCAAAAGGGGGAAGACCAGCAGCAGACCGACACGGGAGGTGAAGGGCGCCTGCTCGGGTTGTTGGAGCAGACCTTGTCTTTTTAGCAAGGCCAAGGTCTCCTCATCAGCCCCTCCAGTCCCCTCTCGCTCCTGCTGCTCCTCCAGGGCCAGCTGCCGTTGCGCCCCCCACAGGCCACGCAGAGCATTGAGACGGTACTCCAGCAGACGTGCATATGCATTGCTCTGATTCCCACAGACAGCACGCAGACGCTCAGCAAGCTCTACCGGATTCTTCGTCTCAAATGTTAGAATCTAGAGGAGAATTGGTGAGAAAGACAAGGGGGAAAAAAAAACAGCTTACGTTAACAGCTGTCTAAATAGAGGCAATTTTGTCTGCAGCTTTAAGAAAAGAAAAAAACTTCATATTAGCCGTGGCGGACAGATGACACCCGTTATTTCCTGGCATGGTCTGGCAACATACAAATTAAATTTTCCTTGTCAGAGAGACTATGTAATCAGAAAGTATGAGGTCAAATACAGAAGAGGAGCATAGCGGTGGAGAATTGAAATTTTACTGACATGGATTTGTTGGTAAAACACATCTCTGTGTTGTGCTTTAGCTGAGTACAAAGTTTATCTGAATATAATTTCACAGAACATTTGGCTGTACCCAGACTCTATCTGCTAAGACAGCAAGATGACAACAATATTTTTTTGACCTGGCATCTTTGAAGAAAACAACAGGGGAAAGGATGGTCTGTCAAACAGCACAGCCTTTTTTCAAGGTGTATTACATTGTTGGCTCATCTGCAGCCAACATTTTAGTGTAAAAGTAAGATGATCATTTTTAATATGCCTATGGTTTGTCAATAGATTTCCATCGTATAATCATGAATCACTTCCACAGAATAACCTCTTGCCTCTACAGTTCTTTGAACTATGGAATAATGGTCAGAGATAGCAAAGCACATTTGGTATATGGCCTATCACAAGTGAAACAATGTGCCTCATATGCACTTAGGCAGCATTTCAGATATTGATTACACTCTGTGGCCCAGGAATCATGGACTCGAAAAAAAAATCCATTATACCATTTAGCAGGCACAATTTGTATTGATTCAATTTCAGAAATGCTACTTATGTTACAGTAACACTCGTTAACTGGATACTGGGCCTTCTCCACCTTGCTCTGCAAAACGCTGCTGCAAATGGATAAAAATAGTCAGCATCACAACACCTACGAGAAACAGCACTGAATGACCCAGTCAGTCTTAAAGATGGACACAGACATAAGACATGTAGAGAATCACAATATAGTCTTGAATAAGAAGACAAACAGATGCCTAACAACAAATGATGAAAGGATGACTTATTGGGATAGGGTGAGGTTGCTGTCTACTATGTTTTGTTATGAGCTACTACCTATAAAACAAAGGTTCTTCACGCCACTAAAAATGGGTCCTTTATTTCAGTTTGTCTTATAAATATAAAAATGACCAGACTTTCCAGCATGGTAATAAATGTTATCTTGTTTTGTAAGAGACTTGCTGTAATTTGCATTTCCAAAAAGCTGTAATTAATGTCAGCCTAATAAGTATGATGCTCACATTAAACCATCCTATCTCTGTTGTAAACAAACTCTTTATTCAATACCTGTGCCCCAATTCCATTGCATATGCAGAAGCCAAAGAATCTAATATCCTAAAATGTCCATATGTCCAACAGTATAACAAATTTGAGCACTGTGTTGTAGGCTAATGTGATTAGCACTGATACGATACCGGCAAGGGAACATTGCAAAGGACAGAAGATTCGACTGATGTAAAAGCACAAAACCAGCCCTCGATCCATGTCTGCTGCTAAACTAAACAGTGGAACACTTAGTAACATCTTGTGCACTTTCCCACTTCAAAAGCTGATGGCTGAACAGCAAAGAAGAACTCTGCAGGTGTTATGTTTCTCACACTAGAATGAGTAGTAGTGCTAAGAACATGATGTGTGGAACTGCGCAATACTGTTATACACCATGCAGCTCTTACACAGCTATTATAACAGTAGTCAAGCCCACTTGACTGCTCTTACAGCACCCACTAAAATAAACCCTTTCATAAGATATTAGCATATAAATAGGGATTAGATGCATGTTTACTAAATAAAAACATTTTTCAAATACATCTGTACACCTTAGCCTTCTGTTAAAATTCAATGGATGCAAAACACTGGAATTAGTGTTGGTTTTTTTTGTTAATAAGGTGGCATTACTGAAATGTAAATTGTTGATTTAGGTGGTAAACTTGTAAATGTGAAGTTACAGACATGTGACTAAACTCACAATGTGTTCGATGAAATAGATGTACTATATATATTGATAAAACCTCATTAACCATTACTGCCAGTCATCATCTTTAAATCCATCAATACACAGACATTAGACACCAGTGTATGAACATGTGATACCAGCACTGTCCCCTACAGACTGATGGATGCTACCAGCTGTAGCTTTATGACAAAGCAGCCTATCGAAATGTCGACGATGTAAATACACAACGTTAGTTCGAAGTTTCTATCGGCTTCATTGTAAAGTCTGCGTGGTCTAACAACGTACACACGTCCCGTTTCTGGATATTACCTTCAAAATAAAAGCATAGTTGGAAGATAAAAGATTTACTAAACATTTATCATGAAAACTGAAATTAGGATAACTTCTACCAGGCGAACAACTAATATTGGACTTAACAGATTTTAAGGTAGGGGCTACCTAAAAAAAAATGGGAAAAATAGCTGGTCATACAACTATTTTAAGTAACACAAAAGGTACATACTGTGAATCAATAAAAATGCAAACACTAAACACAGGTCAGATTATCCTTGTATACTGCCATTGGTAATGATAAATAAAAAAACTGTCATTTACTAGTGATGAGAACTCTATTATTACAAGCTAGCTACACAAGCTACCATGCTGCGACAGTAAAAAAAAAAAAAAAAGGACTCCACACTGTCATTTGTACAGCTACACTTTTTTTTAAAACTCTAAAATTAGAAAAGCTTTTCCATGAAAATAACTGATTTTAGGTTTAGCCGATAGGGACTGGGTGCTACCTGATGAATTTAAATGAAGAAAAAATGGCTATGGTATAAATATACAGAAACACATATGTACCATTTACAGTACTATGTAAAATCCAGCATCATACATAAAATGACAAAACATTTATGTTCATTACACTTGTGTCATCCAAAGTTATTAGAAATCTGTTGCAACATGTTAACTGCATACGTCAACATGTTCCAGACAATCGTGCTCTACACACTGCTCTTTGTACAACTAAAGAAATGCTTGCAGTGGAAATTGAGGAACTGCCTGTACTACTATTTAAATTGAAGCTTTGCAACGTGATATCCAGGGTACACCCATAATATGCATGTTAAGTGATTTGAGTACAATATTAGTTGGTAAATCAAATGAAACATCATTGAATGTGCCAAAGGAGACACTGTTTGACCATACAGATTTCCAGCATCACACAGCTTTGGAAATAATTGTGACCACTGCTTTTGTGGCTCCTGGTGGAACCACGCTGTGTTTTCTTCTTACGGTTAAAATGGCCAGCTGTTTTGCGGGTTTGCTGATTCCACTTCCGCTAGAAATGGCTTTTTCACTGTATATCTCTTTGTTAAGCACAAAGACGGCTGTCTTCTCATCATCTTGCAGTTCTCTTATTTTAGGCGTTGTTGAGTGATCATTTAGTTTGAATTGTCTGTTGACTTTACATATACAGCTTATGCACAAAATAATAACGACTCAAAAATGTTTTTGGCCATCTGGTTTGAATTATGAAACGTTTACAGTTTCAATCACTGTATTTTAAACCTAGTTTGTTGCCTACATTGTATAATATAAGACTTTTTTCATGTTTTAGAAGATGCTGTAATTAGTAAACCACTATGATTGAATGAAAACTAAATAATCAATGTTGAAGGCCTGCTGTGTAGATTTTTCCATTAATTCATTCAACACGTTTTTAAACTTGGGAGTACATTACAGGTCGGAGGCCTCATTTACAATATAGTCGAGTAAGAAAATCAAATATGTAGGTAAACAAATCAGACAGGATGGCAATAACACTATTAAAAGCCAAAACTAGCAATATAATAAAAGCATGAAATTTTTACTGACTCACATCAACCAAGAACAGATGGAAGCGAAATTAGATGAAATTGAAAGACTCCATTACTCCAAGGATAAAAGGATATAAGCCAAGCTTTAGATTGTTCTGAGGGTTATTCCAGGTTACAGGTGCGCAGTGAGCAAAACCGGATTTTCCAAGCTCAGTGAAAACAGCCGGCACCTTCAGCATAATCCAATCATTTGAGCATGTTTGCTAAGGGCCCATATTAAAAGACAGCAATGGAGTCATTTAAGGGGGAAAAACACAGTAAGGGCCTTATAAATAAGTAAAACGCAGTGTCCATCAAGCCTTATAGAGAGGGAGAGGGCTACCTTAGCATAGAGTTCACAGGGATGAGTACTTAACTACTACTAGTAATACATATAAATGCAAAATAATAAATAGAGTCTAACTTAAGAATCACCGTTGATACGTGCTGGTTTAAAATGTCACAACAATCCAACACTGATAGAGAAGTTGCCTCAATAAGTGTTTTTCTACAATGCAGTAGGAAACATTGATTTATTCCTGTAAAAGAAACCTGAGTGGACACATGACTTTTAAAAGTCAGCTTCTCGTCTATCCAAATTCCCAGATGTTTGCCCTCAGAGTCTCATTTAATATTTGCACCATTCAGAGTGAAGAAGACTAAATTGTCATAAACAATGTCTTTGGTGTACATCATGTATTGGGGTTTATCTGCATTAAGGACTGATTTATGTCCATTGAGTGCAACTTCTAGCTTTGTAAAATAATAATAACAATAATAATGATAATAATAACAATAACAACAGGTGGTCTAGAAATGATTTCCAAAGCTATGATCTGTGATGAGATTAAGGTGCTTCTATGAGCAGTACTTTTACTTTGAAGGCCGCGACAGAAGGTGAAATGGCAACAGCTGCCAGCTTGTCAGTGAATCAATAACAAGCAGGGCTGGAAACTTGCAAACGCTGCCGTTATCACTGAGGGTGTGTTGCAGGTGACAGTGAAAACATATTTCCACATTAAAATAAACAAAAAGACAACCCTGCCACTGCAATGAACACGTGTTACTATGTACGGCTCTTTGTATGGTTGCGTGTGAGAGACGGCTTTCACCCACCTCTTGCTCGGTGTCCCCCTGCTCCGATACTCCAATTTCACTGGGCAGTTCGGCCAGATCTGTGACCCGAATGAGTCCGTCGTGGAGAAAAATGGTCTCCTCCTTCACCGAAAGCCACTGGGACGAATCCACAGCCCCGGAGCCCATCGCTCTCTCCCCCGACTGCGATGCCAAAGGGGTCGAACATTAAAAATTCAGTGGCAGAATGACAGAAACGCCCTAGCTAGCCTGCTAGCGAGCTACAATAACATAACCGCCGCCAGTGTCGCGGTCTTATCTGACGACGGTGTTTGTCAGGGCGGACTGCGGGGCTAGGTTGCAGGCTAACAGACGGCAGCCAGGCAGCGAACAAGCCGTGTTTCCTCTTCACATTACATGGGGGCTCCTGTCATGCTAACAGCGGCTGCTAGCTGTCTGGCTCGGTTAGCTGGAGCGGAGCTAACTTACCGTACGGTGTCGTTATAACGTTACCGAGTAGAGTGGGCGTGACACCCGTACTAAACCCGTTATTGCGTCGCACCGTTGAAACGACAGTCTTTTCAGGACGAAATGTGCATCTGTTGTAATCTCATTTCACGGCTCAAATGTGAAAGCAGACAGCTCCGCTAACGGCCCAGCCGCTGTGTCAGTGCCTGGAGAAGATAATGAGAGTCACCAAGCTGTCAGTGCGACGCCATGTTTCCAAGGCCAACTAGCTGCTCCCAGCATGCACCGCGGGCCAGAATAAAAGCTGTCAAAAATTCATGAGTTGGTTTTGGTGTCGAAGACCACAAGTTAATACTGCAATGATAACAAAATGGTACAGTTATCATGTAATCCAGAGAATAAAGTCTTCTGCTTTATAGGGTTAAAAGAAAGTTTAAAGTATGCATCTTTTGCATCTGGGCTGACTTTACTGCACATCAGATCACAATGGAATTAGATTTTGTGCTCCACAGACATCCTAGGCATTACTCATGTCTCATGTAATGCATCTTATGGATTCTTATAATATTAAATCAAATAAATGCTTGAAGACCCACTTCCTTCCAAAGTCACATTTGTCTATCCATATGAGTGAAATAAGCATGACTGAGCATTTCCACCTGGAAACTGCAGTGTAACAATGGCAATCTGAAAAACTCTGATTCAGACAAACAGGGTTTCACATGCAACAAACCTAAAGAATCAATTCTGTCTTCTTGTGGTTTTTCAGATCATTACAAAGCATTTTTAGCATATTTAGCACACAGGGAGGTATTTCAATGGGCTTTAAAAGAAGAAGAAAAAAAAAAGAAAGAAAAAAAACAAAAGATAAGATACAGAATACATGAGGAATAAGTTGAGATAGTTAAATATATTAAAAACCGTAAAAACAAGTCAAATAAAGTGCAACCAAATTGTATAGAATAGTTAAACCTATTTCTCTGAGCTATGTATACTGTATGTATGTCTAAATATATACATAAATGTATATACATCTGAAACTCACCATCAGTTAGAGTTGAAGATCCCTCTTGGATAAAAGGGGAAACATCTTCAATAACCTAAAATAAAAGTCAAGTTGCTTTCTACTGAAGCTCTTGGATTACCATGAGCTGGATGACTGAGAACCTACACAGTCGTCTGATTGACTAAAATAGAGGAAGAAGACATTTGAAAAGAAGAAGATGAGAAAAATTTAAACACAAACTTCAAAAAACAAAACAAACAAACAAACAAACAAAAACAGATTATTTAAATCAGTGGGGGAAAAAGAAATGTCTTCCCCTGACTTTTTAAAATTGCTAAACTTCCAGGGGGAGCAATCACAACTAAGCACCATCTCAGCTTGCCTGAACAGAACTCTGGGCTCCACTAACTGACCAGTCCCTGCAGATCTGAGAGACCGTCCAGACTTGAGCAGACATGTCTCTGATATATTCTGGGCTCAGACCATTCAGAGACTTGTAGATAATAAGTAGGGCCTCAGTTCTATATTTAACTGGAAGCCAGTGCAGGGAAGAATTGGTGTGATGTGTTCTCTTTTCTTGATGTTTGTCAGTGTTGCAGCAAAATGAGTTGCAAATGTCTGCTTGTCTCATTTGGGAGGCCAATGAGGAGTGCATTACAGTAGTCCACTCTACAGGTAATGAAAACATGAATGAAGGTTTTAAATGTGTATGGATAAAGTAGTTTTACTGTGTTTAAATCTTTGGTGAGCTGGTGTGCCTGAGCTGCAGTGAGTGACAGAGGTGTGAGTTAAGACAGAAGCAGGGACTTCATATATTTGCAACACTGTAGAGCTTTATCTAAGTCAGTTTAAGGCAGGAAAGGACTATTTTGATGAAGAAAAACTTCTAAATATGTATTTTTGATACTCAGATATGAGTGTTTCGAAGTTAAGTAAATGCCTTTTTGGTAATTTTGCTCATAAGGAGGATGGTGGCCCCTCTCATCCCCCGTTAAATCATTGACCGATTATAATTATATATATATAAAAAATAGAGCAAGTGCCAAACTAAGAATATAATGTAACTTGTTAAACTGAAAATTGACCATGGTGGGTTATTTTGCCTGTTAAAACCACAACTGTTGTCTAGCTGAACAGAGACTGATCTAAAAATTTGTTTAAAACATCTGACGTTGCTAATTCCCTTCTCTCAGATCTTGCAAATAACAATACATGTCCTAAAAACACTGATGCTGCGACACACTGTGAGACTGTGAAGTTTATGAAAATAAATGGGCAGATGGGGTTCATGCTGAATCAGCTGAAGTACTCAGAAAAAGCCTTTTTGGATCAGGGTTGTTTATAAGATTTACTTTAGTAAATTAAAAAATGAGAGGCAGGATTAGATCGCACTACACTTTGACGTAACAAGCTAATGCGCATTTACAAAAATGAATAATTACTCCTGTATTTGTAAGGGGAAAAAAACAAGAATTTGTTGTTGAACTTTTTTTCATGGGGGATTATGATTACTGGCAGGTTGTGGGCTGTTTGGGAAGCACGTTGCAGCAGCTCTGGTTATTTTTCATCACTGAATCAATATGTGGTGTAGATAATAGAGGCTGCTCTGTGATCATTTCTGAAAATGCCCGACAAGATTATAAATCAATTTCTAAATTCACACAGAAAGAAACACAAAATAAATGATTTTATTACACATTCAATGAACAGTCTGATGGTTTGTCGTTTTGTATTCCAGTTCTTTATAACCTACAGTTATGATTCATATAGGACCATATTTACAAATGTATTACAGTATTCAAGGGTTTTGGTCCATGAGCAAACTGCCATTTTACAACATCAGAGAGAAACAGGAAAAGCTGCATGAAATGTAAAGCTTATAAAATTCATTGTTGCTGCACATAGCAGCTTAGTCTACAATCATCTGAGCTGTGCCATAATATCAGCTCGCCTTTCTAGCCTCAGGCATCGCTTATAAAGGCGAACAGGAATCCCTCTTTTTCTGTCGTAGCCTGAAATTCGCACCCCGGCAGTGTCTTTTTCCTCTATCTTCTTAAGTGCTTGATGTAGGTCAGAGGCTTTAGTGAAGCCTCTTGAGCAGCTAGAAAAGAGACATAAAAATATCAGTAAGGAAAGTCAACCTAATAATCTGTTACACAGGCAAACTAAGGTAACACATCAGACAAGGGACTGGCACTGCTGCAACCAAAAACTGTCAGAGATTAACATGAATAAGCACATGAGAGCTTAAAACCTTTTTTTACGGTGGCACTTTTTCTCCTTTGGCAGCGTAAAGCACTGCTGAGAGATGAAATCCACCAGGAGAGAGGGGAGAATGCTGGGCTGCTTGAGGCCTTCAATCTGAACAGCCAAGCTGTAAAATTGACAACAACGAAAAAAAGACAACTGGTAAAGTTAAATCCTGTATGTAAGGTTACAACTTCACACGCAGGAACAGAGTCAGACATGAGACAAGGAAAGTCCTAGAGCTACAACAAGATAATGTGATTTACACTGTATCTATCTGTATGTGACCAGAGAGAGACAGAGACAAAGAAAGTGAAAGCTGCCTGTGGGGGGAGGCCTTTCTCTTTGTTTAAGCACACTGTAAATAGGAATGAGGAATAATGGTCCGACCATACACTGCTGTAGGCTCAGAGCGAGCGTTACACAGAGTGGTGGGAGGCACAATCCATAGTCGAATGTAAACATCACTAAAATTAAACACAGGCTCTGACTGTAGCATTAATGATGTCTCTGTTCCATTAAGTTTTCCACTGAGTCAGTTGCACAGCGTGCCTCTCCAAGCAAGATATTTTGACATGTTAGAGCAGGAAAAGCACAGTTAACACATGTGTGCAAAGCGTACCCAGATTTTTTTTTATTTCAAAATAGCAATACCAGAATTAAAAAAAAAACTAAAAGTCCTACTTTCCAAATCTCACTTTTGTAAAAGTAGGATAATAGTATCAGCAAATTGTACTGAATGTATAAAAGCATTCAATACACACTAAAATGGGGTCTGTCAATATTCTGTTTTATTGGAATATTATTATTATTATTGATGTATTAACATACAAACAGTATTTAAATATTGTAACAGACAAATGTAAAGCTGATTTTACTCATTTTACATACTGTCAGGTGACTCAGTTTACTGTGTAACAAGTCATTGTGTCATTCATTATATAATAATAGGGTTTTAAAGTCCTATTCTGCTGTAAACTAACTGCAGCTGTCAGATAAATGAAGTGGAGTAAAAACTACATTTCTCTCTAAAATATTGAGGCGTTAAAGCAGAAAGTAGCATGATATATGCAAATAAAGCTCAAATACTTTAGAACTGTACTTCATACAGTATGTATATAATGACTTTACACCACTGGATAATACATCTGTCACACACACTGACCTACTGTATAGAACTAAATTACTGGTAATGTTAGTTGACCATGTGTGGCCCGAAAATGGGAAACCTAAATGGAATGCAGCCATAATTTACTGTATTAGTTCCGCCTGCAGCTGTTTTCCGGCTCAGATCTGTCAAAATTGAAATTATTGAAGAAAATAAATCACCTTTTTTATGCAAGCAGCCGGAACTTGGAAGTAGATCAGAAATACAAAATGCACACATAGTCATGTATAATCATAATGGATCATTGGTGTGACATCTTTTAGCTAGTCTCAGTCTGTCTAAGGCTTGTATTTCCTTCCTTGCTGTTTCAAGGTGTGAGATTAATTATTGATATAGTGAGCAAAACATACAAGAAAATGCAAAATAGTTCCAAGTTGTTAAGCTGAAATGTTTTAAACGCTCTGATGCTGTCAACATGTTTAGTAGTAGCTTATCTGTGCCTGTTGTACAGTGGCAAACAGGGGTCAGGATTACTAGGTCACAAGGGTAATTCGACTGAGTAGACCCCAGTAGCCCCTTAAATCTTGAAAATGGGCCCAGGAAAAAGAGATTTTCCAGGCTTTTCTCAGTGCAGTTATCCAGCTATGACCTTCTTCAGAAACAGGCCAATTTGATACATCTGAATGATTTTAAAGTCAGGATTTCTTTTTCCATCACTGAGCCTCTTGCATAGTTACATATGTGGATATACAATAAGGGGGAAAACATGACATGAATACTAAAGCTCTGTCATGTTACCGGCTGGTGCAGTCACAGTGGTAGGCCGTCTTTGATTCCATGTTCTGCAGATCGTATTTCTTCTCCAGAGGAGGGATTTTGAATTTACACTCATCCAAATGTTTGAGGCTTCCACAAAGGAGCTGAGTGTCTGCAGGAACAAAAATAAACACAGGTAGTCTCAGAAAACATCTCAGGGAACCCACTTTTTAAAAATAACAAATAATAAAAAAAAAAAAAACACCAATCAGTTGTATTCTGATGCTGTTATGTTCAACATTTTTATTGTATTATATCATCAGCTCTGAAGATTTTCCTCCTGTCCCACCTGTAGGGGGCACAGCCACCCCGTTAGCAAGTGTTCTGTAAAAAGAATAATGCCCTGGGCCACCTCTTTAAAGGCAGAATATCCCAGGAATTTTTGTGGGTTCTTTCAAGCTGCTGCCAAGCTTCCAGCTTTCCGGACTGGAAAGTATTTATTTACACTATAATGAAGAGTTTCAGAGTTTTTTTTTTTTTTTTATTCCTGCTGTCGCTCAGTTTAAAATTTACTTGATTGCATACAATAACACAACATATAAAACATTTGTAATTAATTTAGAAAATGTTTCCTATTTATCAGCATGTGCAAAACTCATTCAGTGATCATATTTGATGAATTCAAATATTATTAACTCAGCATTTTACAAGCCGAGGTGATAGATGATTTACTGATTCTATTAGCACTGAATGCTAAATTGATGGTCGATTTCATTAAATTATAGTAGAGAGAAGAAATTACTCATCACTCGTATCATCATAATTACTCTCAGTGTCTCTGGTGTTGAGAGCAGAGACCTTGTATGCTTCAAAAAGCTGCAGCAGAAGGAACAGAGTCAGCAGCTGCATGAACTCACCTGTCATGTTATTATTCTGTCTTAGGCTTCTCTCTGCAGGGGTGCTTCGGGCCACGGCAACATCCACAGGCTCCGGGGTTGTATTATTCTGTAGCACATAGGAGTCCACCTGTCTTTTTGGCTTTCCATCTTTATGAAAAGAAGCTATTGTCTTTAGTTTTGTGGTTGTGGGCGTCGTAAAAGTAGCTGCATTCCAGAGAGTTACCAAAGTGTCCGGTTTGGGTGTTGCTCTTGTCTTTTTGGGGGTCTCATGTGTCATCCCTTTAAATGGTAATCCATTTGTAGCTGCTTTAGTCGGGGTAACCGTTGTCATGTGAGATGTTGTTGCTTGTTTCAGACAGTTTTTACAACGTGGGTGAAAAGTGTCACCCCTCACAGGCATCTCGGATTCACAACAGCGTCTTCGCTTTGGAAACTTTTTGTGATTTTTGGTGATCGCTGTTGTGATGGCGGCTGCTGGGAGATGCTGACGCTTTGGTCTCTGTGTTAAAGGCAGGGCACTTGTAGATGTTATCAGCTGAGATGTTGTGGTGACATGTGGTGAAATGTAATCTAACAGACCCTTTTTGATGCTCTTATTTTTTCCAGCTCTTTTCTTATTTGAAGCATTTAAAAGACCCGTTTTAATTGACAAAGTCGTGGTGTTTGCCCCTGGTAGTGGGTGCACTCGGGAGGGAGCAACTCCGTGCAGTTTCCGGTGTCTTTTACATCCTCTTCCCTTTGTCCTTTTGCGGTAGAAAGTGTCTCCTCGGGGCGGCTCTCTGAAGCCACATCTCCGTTCAGCTTTGGGTGACTTTCTGTGAGGGGTGATCATGGGGCTTTCAGTTGATTGCTGCCCCTCGATACTTGTTAACTTGTTGCTGTCTGTGTGTTTGTGTGCAACATTAGAGGTGTTGTAAGGGAGGGGGCTTTGGAAGATTGCATATGGAGCCACTTTGGCTGCTTTGCACCTATAGAGAGGAGTAAACATGCATGTTAAAACCAAGAAATAAAGGAAAAAAATCTTTTTCAAAAGTGGTATTTGCAACTTATATGCATGATATATTTGTTATATATTTGTTTGATTGATAGGAGGTGAACATTGTGTTGCTGTTTGGGATATGATCTGCACTTTCAAGTAGTAACTCCTGTTTTCCTTGGAAGACAACAATAGTACCACAGAGATGATTCAGGAAACACTCATGCTAGTTTTTAATTATAGTAATTATCGCACAGTTTCTTAGTATAGTACTATTACTGCTAGAAAATGTTTAACCATCAATCATCTCTTGTTTGTAAAACCACTTGGTAGTGTCTACATGGATAAAGCTGTGGTGAAAAAGCGGAGGTGTGGCCTTCGAGGTTTCGTGAGGTTTGGCAGAATGTCAGGCATGTTAATACAAGCTACAGAAGTACATCTGCTACCTTGGCTTCCAATGTAACTATACCAGCACCTTCCACTGAAAAAAGAAAAAATGCAGTTTTATGGTTTATACCAACTACTCTGCAGTGAAGAATATGCAGTGCAAACATCAGGCGACAGTGTCAGTGTGTCTCTTACATTCCCCACCAGTACATCTCAGTGCAGCGCTTCTGCTGTTTGAGCTCAAAGCAGGGAACCTGCAGGATGTTGAAGAAGCTGTAGCCCACCATGCTGGAAATGCTGTCATTCACACTCATGAGGCACTGTCGAAATCTGGTAAGAGGCAGAAAAAGAAGAGCAAGCCAAGGTCAAGAAACGGGCAAGTCAATAAACACATCACAGATGGCGGGTAAATATCCTTGAATGCTGCCTCATTTTGTCTACAACTTGAGTTAGCCCAAACAGTTTAACGCCGCGGGTTACCTCTGTGCCAGGAGATGAATTAAAATGTGTGCCAGTGTGCGTTCCTTATGGATTAGTTCAAGGGCAAACATATTGCACCTGTCAGCACAAGATGTGAAGTGCGACTGACATCTCTACGGATTTAAATAATAAATTGTGTTGGAGGAATGGAATGCCGAGCAAACACAGAAACTGCAGGCAACTTGTTCACTCTTGATAACAAAAGTTTAACCAGAGGATGAATTGCAGTGATTTATTTATTACTCTTGGATCAAGAGTAATGTCGCATGGCCCCAGGTTCTCCTAAAATCACTTCACAATTATCAGCACAGGGGCAAAATGACACAATACTAGCATTCCAGAGAGGAGCAAAGTTTTAGAAGTGATAGAAGGTATAAACACTTCTAAATTCAACCTTCAAGCGAGTCTGTCCTTACTTGACTGTCGGAGTCAGCCAGAGCAGTATGAGGAGAGGTCAGGGGGAGTGGGTGAATTAGTTGTTGCAGGAGTTTCCCTGGAGGCAATGAATACTTGGAATCCTGGCTCCGTATTAAATGCCCGACGGGTGTATTCTGAGGCTCACCTTTGGTCACACTCACAGTGTGAGACGGTGTATAAGTTGGGGTTGAAGACTCCGTAATTCACTGTGAAAGCTGGGATGATATGCAGGCAGTGGTCGTGCTCACGGCAGCATCTATCGGCGCTCTCGAACATCCCTGTGCACAAGAGCAAATTTAAATTTAATCACTTATCAAAGAGAGTTTTACATGGAAGCAAGTTTTCTTCACCTGATTTGAACTCAGAAAAGCTGCTGACTTCAAAGGCAGTTATAAGAAGTTAAAAATGGATGGACTGTAAAACCAAGATCTTAAATCTTTTTGATGCGACTGTCATATAAAAATGTCAAGAGGCCTTTCAAAGGGAATTTCTTGGGATGTATGTTAAATGTCAGTCTCATTTCTATTGAGTTTTGTTCAAGAACAAGTCAGCTACACTTAAATAAACTAATGTACCAAAAATGTAACAATTTAAATCATTGTTGATTTTCTTTAGAAACTGTAGCATGATGACAACTACTTTTTTACTGTATATATTATATCTCTGTCAGTATATTACTCACAATTTCTGTGCTAATGGATCCCTGTTTGAGGTGCTTTTTCTTGGAAATGGCCAGAATATTTATCCAACATGCTTCAATATACACAGCACAGGTGTCAAAGGTCAAGGTTACTCTGTGGTTTATGTGCAACAAACACACTTCTGCAGCAAACTAGAGCTGTTGAATGAAGGTGATGGTGATTTTAGTGAGTAAAAAGCAGGAAAGGGCCCCTGACATGTCCTCAGGTCTGTATTTTATATTCTGTCAGAGCACCCAGAGTTCCTATACCTGCAGGCTACACAAACCATAGGGAAGTAACACTTGATAATTTCTTCTCTGCCACCTCTGATCACTAATGTCCTCCTAAACCCCGAAGAGCCCACACATGGAGGGAGGAAAGCACAGAAAATGCTAAAATCAGAATTCAACATCCTCACCTAATTGCTCGAATTTACCCGCTTTGCTTCCACTGCCACACCACAACGTGCCAGGCAGTATCCATGCGCGTTTCCTCCGAGTTTTCCTCTCAGTCCCATCGCTTCTTGTGCGCTTGGTAAACTTTTGCGCACTGGAGGAGACGAACGCGCAGGGTGCATTCGGAGCCAACAGCACACTCATATTAAACGTCTGGCTGATTTCTTCAGTCCGGCTGGCGTTTCTATCACAAAGAGTGCGATATCTTTCCGTGACGAAAGGATTGGAGTTTACTTCGCATGTTAAGAGTCGCAGATCTTCGGACCACAGGCTGAGGTACAAGTAGCGCGCACCGGCTGCGTCCTGGCGCAGGAACGTGACGCGCGTTTTTCCGTCTGCAAGACTCGATGTTAGACAGGAGAGTTCTGGTCCGATCACATTTTGTGTTTTTGATAAAACTAGCGATGACAAGACGAAAGCGACCCGCAGCACACATCTGCTTTTCATCTCAGTGTGAGGGATCAGTCCTGTTGGAGACCAGAGTCACGCAAACGCCTCAATCGGCGAATTCTTCCACATTAGTTGTGGTATCAGTGCGGTTCTCTGAGTGAGGCATGCATGCTTGTCAGGGCAACCGGCTGGAGTTGACAAGGTCTTCTTATTGGTCTGCTGATGTGGGGAAATTTGACACTCAGAAGGGAGCGTGTTGTGTGTTCTTAGGGTGGCACGTTTTACTCAAGTGAAATACTTCAATCTCCGATAAGATTAAGGAGCTGCAGACGTATCCTGAACAAATATGCGCCAAAATTAGTGGCAAAATTCTAATATATATATATACAAAATTGGGCTATTGGATTACTTTTGGCATTAAAACACACATAGATTGCAGTGGCTAGAAGTCTTTAAAGATTTAATGTAAGTTTCTTTAAAATAACATTTCCAAGCATTCATGAAGTCGCACTCCACTTTCTACACACTGTAATCAATAGTTGTAAAATACAGTTAAATTCAGCAGTGTGCTGTTTGTCAAGAAATATGATTAAGACTGTAAAATCTGATGATTTTTTTGGAGGCAAAAACAAGAATGACCAATAACAGCAGACTACTTTTAGAACATAGGAGCACTGTTCAGGCAAGCAACTTGATTAAAACATCTACGAACATAATGACTGACTTTATACTGTTTCCCTAAGATAGACCACTTTTAGTTTTTGTTTTATTTCATGTTCTTTCTTTTTTTTTCATTCATTCTTTCTTTCTTTCTTGCATTCTATTATATAATTTTTCCTTGGTTACTAAAGTTAATAAATGACAATCCATAAAAATGTGACTTCCTTCCTTCTTCATCCTTTATTGTTTTAGTGCTATATGCATTTTTAAATGTTAAACAGACTCTGTAGATGTCAGTTCTGAATTTTAAATATCAAGACACATTGGTATTTATGCTAGATGTCGGCAATTGACAGTAGTGTTTATACGTTTTGAAGGAAGACAATTATGTAATTTGCAAGCAACCTCAGTTACAGTTGATGTTGATTACTGTGGAACCCATATATAAATACAACAGCATTTATTACTGGACAGTTTATTTACAGTATTAAACATTAAACCTTATATTTACTGTAGAGTACTGTAATTAGTTATAGAGTGCTTCATCGTTTAAATAAATAAACTGCAAAAATACATTAAAACAGGCTACTGGCAACCACAGCTGCCAGTACTTTACTGTAATTTTACACAAAAAACGTTACCATGTATCCCACATTACATTTTCTATTCTTATTTATTTATTCACTATTATCTTTCCCTTACTCTGTGTCAGTGTAGTGGAAGGACTACTCATATCATGTACTTACCACAGTGTCCAAATGCTCTGTTACCTGTAACACAGTCCTGCATTCAAATTTTTAAGCTACTTAAGTCAATGTTCAAACTTCTAGCACCAGAATACACTTTAAGCATCAAGTGTAAAAGTGCTATTTATGCAGAATGGTCCATTTCAGAATATTATATTATTGAAATATAATTACTGATACACCAGCAGTTGGTCATTTTTCATTAGATTTTATTGATCTGTGTAAAGGCTCTGCAAAATCTTTACATGCAAAGGTATTTGCAAACATACATATTTCCATTGCATGCACTATCTATTTACAAATACAGAGATTAAAGAAGAAACATTCCACTGAACTGGCAGAATCAAGTAGAAGACAGCTATGGTTTAGCTCAGAGAGAAGCCTGTATTTTTTTTTTTAACAACAATTGATAATCATCATGTGATGATCACTGTATAGCTGAAGTAGCACAACGCAGGACTGGTGGGTGTCTGAATCATTGCCACATGTGGGCAGAGAGGCTTTACAGAGAAAACAAGACACTGGAAAGATCTGAATGTGTATGTACAGGACATCTCATTCAAAGATTGAGATTAATCTCAAAGTCTGCTACTGATAAAGTTGGACAAAATTGATGTGCTCAGGGATTATTAGTCTATCCTGTGGTTGCTAACAAACCAGTTTATTCAGATTACACCATAGTCATCATAGTCATGCAGAATATGACCTCTTGTATATAAAGTATTAACAGGAATGTTATGGGGAAGAAGTGTAAACATTAATGGAATTACAATAGCATTAATTTCTTACAAAGTATATATATCTTGAACCACAAGACATTTCATGCATAGGATTTTTTGTTTTCGTCTTTGACGTTGGAATAACTTGCAGACAGCTGTATAAATTGAGGTCATTCCACTTTGTAAGGTGTGCTTTCCTTGGTTTGCTGTGATTAGTGAACAAACGCACGCTAAAGCCTTTTGATGACTGGGGTGTGACAGAAGGAAAAGAGCCCTGCTTTTGTGCAAAGGAGTGCTGTGGGGTAAAAGCGGGCCATGATTGCCCCAGGCACACGAGGGTCACGAGCACAGTGCATGCAGATAAAGCTGCACATACTTATGACATAACCACTTCCACCTTCTCTCCTTGTTAAACGGAGCAGCAAATTTTGTAAGGGAAACCTGTAGGAGACCTGACCGTGTGCATTCAGTGTAAACACTACAGTAGAAAACCTCTGAGGCGTCAGAGCGACCGGCGAGCTTCAGAGGAGTAGAGGTAGCAGGACGAGATTCTGTTTTGTTCTGTTTTTTCCTGCCAAATCTCACTGCATCTAAGAAATTAACTAAAAAATAAATATCATGGTTAAAGTTTTAGTTTCTCAAAACACATAGTTAATACTTCCCACGAACTTAAATTTCACAGTTTGGATAACTATACATAAAAACTCCTGCTAAACTAGGTGTGCTCTAATTTTAAATCACAAAATTAACAGCAACTGATTAAAGTTTCATCTAGCTCATGGTCCACTGACTTATGAATCATCTGCAGGATCAGATGTCTATCCTAACCTGAGCAATGTATCAATATGTAAACATTTTCTCCATGGAAATTTACAGCATGTTTAGGACAGTCGAAGTGTGTGAAGGTGCAGCTGCGTGTTTTCTTTCATGTGTGGCTTGCCATGCTGATACAGTTCAAGTGTTACACTACAGCGTGATGTAATCACACGAGTAAGTAAAAGTAACACCCTGATGGTCAAATGAATCTCAGGCATGAGCTCAGTCAAGGCTTTCATGAGCTTGAATGACGGATTTGACCTCAGATGCCATAACATATTGCTTTACTTGCTCTGTGCCAGTGCAATCAAACTTCATTTTCTTTAGCGTAGAATGTGTCAAGTTCAGCACACTATATAACATCACTGACAGGCATGACGGCCTTTGTGCAGCTGTTTGTTGACGGACGTCTTGGTTACATTAAATGAAATTTCTAATTCATATACGCTGCGATTTGTGCCGGAGGCAGATTAAGTATCAGCACAGGCAGAGAAACTGTTAGTAAGAAAACAGGAGAGAAGAATATACCAAGGACACATGTGTGAAGTCTAAATAAAAACAAGAAAATGGGGAGAGAAAGTGCATCAGGAGATGAATGCAAACAGATCGGGGGTGGATAGGTTGTAGCTCATGCTGTATACATGGGGTGGGCAAGGGGTTAATCACTAGCAACATGATTCTCATTCAGCAAGGTGTGCCAACGCTCAATCTTCTTGTCCTTGTTCTTCAAACACTCATACCAATGTTTCAGCCTCTCTCCTTTGGCGGTGATTCCCAGTTGACACCCACCTGTCAAGGAAGGAAGGGGCATGTGAGCGGCAGGTAGTGAGTAGGTAAGAATTTCGCTTTTATTATCGCATCCAAGCAGCGATAAAGATCAAACACTTACCTATGTAGTCATTGGACTTTCCAATATCATAATCCCACACGGATATATCTAACATCTTCTTGGCCAGTTCACTGTGTTTGATGTCGTAGCTGAATTCCTGAAATTTAATTAAGATATAAGTTTCAAAGCCTTTTTCATCGTTGAGTTGAGTGAGGTGGTTTGACAGCAACTAGGGGACATCATGTGCAGTCCTTCACTTTAAACTCTTTAACAAACCTCATTAAACTCTGGGTTTAAAGTCCTCTTCTTGATTTGTGTTTTGCACTTGCCCTTCTTCCCCATGTCAGGTTTCAGGCATCTGTAAATTGTACACGCACAGATTTAAATCATTTCTAGAGTCATCCATTCATAGTCTAGTACACTTTTACAATCTGCTCTACCTACATTTTGACATATGGGTCAGAGTAGCCATTGGCATCCATGGCAGCCAGGTGGACACAGCGCACAACGCCTACGATGAGCCGGTTCAGCTGGGTGCTGTACATGAGGGAGATCAGAATCCGACCGCGCTCTTCTACCTCTGAGCCTTCTTTCCCTGGCTGAGACAGAGCAGAGGAAAGGAGGGGAGGGGGGGAAAGAAAAATCATGATAAGAGTTGCCTGAAATTCTGGAAAAAAAAAATCTGTCACGTTTAGACATGCTGGGAAACTAAGGCACTGCCTCATCTTCGTAGAGAGCGATCCCTCTGGCTCCTCCGGCTGTTGCAGTTCTCTTCGTCTGTGAGGGGGAAGACGAGATTACAGCGGGTCAGTGAGACATTCAGGCGAGGAGAACAAAGAGTTGCTCGACTGTCAGCGAACTGCACTCACAGGCACAACTCTCTCTAGACACACGTTGAAGTTTTTCTTCTGGTTCATCTTCAGTTTCTTCAGCGCCACTCGGGTTTCCCCAATAAACTCATTATGCCCAAACTTGTCTTCGTCGCAGACAGAGAGCCTGCGGAAATCAACAGAGAATCTTAATTATACGGACATGTTGTACCTCTAAGTAGGTCAAATAAGAGTGGATTAAATTGAACACATGAGACTGTTCCTGCTTAGTGAGTGGGGTTTCTGAGGCACATTATCCACCTGAGGGTCTTACGCTGCATGTCCTCCTCCGTCAGGCCGTGGTAGGTGAGCATCTCGTTCCACATGGGGTTGCGGGTGTTTCTCAGTGTCTTTGTGCGCAACTTGTTAGACTGTTGGATGCAGCATAGATCAGAACAAAGATATATCACTTTCTAGATAGGAGTCGATTTTATGATTTGTCAATTCAAGCCACAAGATGTCAGGCTTGAGCTGGAAGAAAGGTTCCTCATCAAACCAAGAGGCTCTAAAATCACCACCCTTCCATTTTTTTTTTTTTTTTTTTGCATAGCAGGATATTAAGGTAATGAATCTTTTACAAGAAGTAAAAGCTAAATGAAGGAAAGGCCTGTCTTATACCTTGCTAGCCCCTGGTAGCAGATGGAGCTTGACATAGGGATCTGCCAGACCATTTGAGTCCATGGGCTTCAGTCCCTGAGGAGACACAAAGCACCGTGTTCATCACATCGCAAACAGCAGAGAGCAATTAAGCTAAAGTGCCATTCAGGAGCTTTTTAACATAAACCACTTGATTGTAATTGTCCCTTTGTGTGGGAGAATGAGGAGAATAGTGGTACCTTTGCTTTGAGGATGCTACAGTGGAGGCTGTTGCTTTCCTGTTCGTAGTGAAGACTGAACTCTAGAGAGCCCAGAGTGGCTGAAAGAGACCCAGACCAGTTATTACGTTGGGCTGTAGGGAGACAGCAAGTCTGCTCTTGAATAATTAAGAATATAAATATAGGGAAGGAGTCACTTGTAATTAAACAACACTCATCTTGTGAAGTAAAGCGAAAACGAGAACGAGCCCAGAGCGGACTGAAAGGATGGACAAATGTCTCGACTTTCACTCATGAAACATTCACAGGCTTCTATTTACCTTAAGTAAGCAGTACGAAAATCTTATTAAAAAGCAGGGGCATATGATATAAAAGAAACCAAATAAACACTCCAGTCTCAAAGGAAGACATTCAGAAAATAAAGTTCTGGGTAGGAAAAAATAAAGACAGAGATGCTGCCCACACAGATTTTCTTTGGAGCAGTTTCATTGCCTTCGCATGGCTGTTGGGGGACAGACTAATTAAATGTCATTTATAAATGTTTCTTGTACAACCATTTAACTTGTACAGGCTCAGATGAAGTGAAATGCTGATCTAATGATGCTGCTAGATGAAAAGACAGCAGATCATCAGTGTTTTTACATTTCTGAGGGATGCCTGGACAATTAGTCATGGCAATCCATCTAATAGTGTTGGGATATTTTAGTCTGAGCCAAAATGCTGGATCATCTGACTGATTCACTCAGCAACTGGGAAATAGGACAACATTGCCACATAACCATGCCACTTACAGCTATAAATAAGGGTTGCATGATCAGACATATGTGTATATTTCATTAGTTACCGGTCATTACAAATCAAAAAAACACACTTAATCACATGTACAAAGGGCTGTTACTTTCCTGACTGACCATATTATTTTTATCAAGCTTAAACAACCAACTCATTTGGATTGTCAATACCGAAGAAACTGCAACCAGCTGGGTTAATGAAACCACACGATCTAACTGTTCTCACCATTACAACTCTACAGAGAACAGGCACATAAAACCATTGCTATTTTTGCCACGTTACTCCAGGGGCTGGATCCAACACAGGGGGAATCTATAACTTGTTAGCCCTGTTGTATCTCAAATTATTTGCACAGCTTCATAGACCCGGACCTCAATAAAATAAATTAAAACTCAATTCCCCGGAGACAGAATAAAGGCCGTTTGGTGCTGCCGGCTAAAAACATGAATGGCATGGTACCATTCTCATCATGAAAATGGGATATGTGAGAAAAAAAACAAAAATTACACAGCTTATGCTTCACTACTGATTTAGTTAGTCACATCCTCCTCTGCTTTAGCTCCCAATTTTCATATTTCGATTACATATGGTGCTTCTCATTCGTCATTTTCTACCCTGCTCAATAGACGCTGCCAGAATTACATTTGCTGTTTGCTGGAACTATTGGGCAATTTATGGATGAATTGCAGATGAATTATTACAAGAAAACTAAAAGGCAAAAATTAAGCATCGACACGGTATGAGTCAGAATCCCTGAGGGGAAGAGAGATGTTGCCAAATTAAAGACATCAACGCCCAATACTGTATGCTGCATGGAAATATGTTTCCATTTATGCCAATACATAAAAAAAATAAGAAGACACGCAATCTGGTAGGGGTTTTTTTAAAAACCTGAAATGAGTGGAAAGAAATCCCAAATGTCAAACTGCACACAAAGTGGAGTCACACTAGACACATCAGTCACCTATGAGAAGGCTGAGCAGATGGTGTACTCACTGGCTTCATCAGAGTCATAGTCGTTGGCCTCCTCCTCCTCCTCGGCTGGGGGAGGTTGCTGCCGGGCAGGAGGGGCACTGTAGGCAGCCGGCTGCCTCCTGTCCTCTCTTACTGCAGGAGGCGCTCTCTGATCCGGAGGGGCTGCAGCAGAAGAGTAAGCTCCTCCATCTCCTGCCACTGGACCTACAACCACAGCCAGTCATGGGAGACACTCCGTGACACCACTGGTAATGCAATATTTAGTCAATGCGTGGGATTCCCTATAGGAGTAAAGAGACTTTGTATCTGAGTTGTTTCTCACCCTGCTGGGCCATGGTGGCTGATGCAGCGGGCTGTGGTCTGGAGCTCTGGACAGGCACCATCTTCTTCATCACCACTGGGCTGCCCTGTCCAGCCTCTTCAGGGCCAGCCCCACCCGTGGCCATGCGCAAAACTGGTTTAGGGGCCACAGGTGGGTAACCAGCACGGCCTTGTGGCTCTGGTCCCAAAAATAAGCATGAGTAGCATAATATGGTAAACACAGAGACGCACACTATGCATAAGGGAGAAATGCATAATCACACTACTTCAGGCTTCTACTGCAGTGGAATGTGTAATACTCCCTAGTCTCTCCGGATACTTTTGATGTTGCAGCTTTTTCGTTGCAAAGGCATTGACCTACATACACTACAACAAGCTGTGGCAGCCGACGACTGTACATGCAGCAGCTACTTAGTTTGCCTGCTAGCACCACCCCTCTCTTTTGTGGGGAAATCACATTGCACAGGTAATCACGCTTAAAGTGTGAAATGATGCGGTGTGACCCATCATGCCAGCACCACCTGGAGGCTCATTCCACGCCACAGCATGCAACTTCCGTCAGCTTAATTGAGCTCTGCATCCCCCTCCTCTGCAACAGTGGGCGGCACTGCCAAATTTGGGAAGCAGATAAAAGGTTTGATGGCTGGGAAAAGAGCAATGAGAGGCGGGGTTGCACGATCGGGCATCCTGATCTGAAGAGATGGTGCTTTGAAAAATTTAAAGTTTAACTGAAAAATGAGGGAGATGCACAAAATTGTGGTTACCAATAAGAAGAAAGTTTAATGCTGTTAATGTAGAGATATCTCACCTCACCTTACACTGGTCTCTAGTGAACATGAAGCATACTGACTGACAACGCTGGTATTTGATCGGTGTTTCATCTGAATGGGCAGCTTCATCACTTAGATTGTAAGTTGGCGATGCAGCTCCATGCATTACTGACATGCTTCATCTGTCTAGTCATCTGCCATCACCACATCTCAACATATGAATGTATAGGAACTGACAATGACTCAGCACTTGCCGAAATAAGAATGAAAAGCCTTTTTTGCTGGCTTTGCAAACTTCAAAGAGTGAATGTTGTAAAGAGACGACTTTAATCATAAATAGACAGCGCTATGAGGACCTGTTCAAAAAGGGATTTTTATTTTTTTTGTAGACTACACAGTATGGTGCTTTTTTTCCAGTCAATAGCGCACCATAGAAATTTGACAGCTTGCCTATTAACATGGGTCTTGAGATGTTAGGCAGCCACGAGAAAATGCCCACCCAGAGGCTTGAAGCTTAGACACAGTTTTCACATCCAAAAATGGTTTTATCCCCTTTTGAAGATATCTTATTTTCAAAAATAGAAAAAAACATTCCCAAAAGCTGTAGTATCTAGTCTGTTTCCAAACACAAAAAGTACGAAAAAGTATCAAATATCAGTTCCACTTTAAAGAACAACACCCTGTACTGTTGAGAAGTGGAAACATCACAGGCAGTTTAGGTAGATCCCTTTACTTTAAAAGGTTTCTTGATACTGAGAACTTGCCTGAATCTTGCTGCTCAGAAGCAGGAGCCTGACTCTGATTCTGACCTAAGTAGAGATGTAATGTAAAGCAACTGTTTGTGAAGGCAAGTCAATAAAAAGGTCAAAAACTGGACCTCCAAAGTTGCCTGATATAAAAAGTCATAATGACGAAAGAAGAGACCAAAGCTGCTACTGAATCTACCTGGTGGCTGTGGTTGGGTTACTGCCTCCCTGGGCTCAGAGACTGCTGGTCTCTTGGCCGCTGCTGCCTCATGGGTACCAGTCTCTTTTTGTTTAGATAAAGGCATGGGCGATGGCAGGAAATGCTTAGGAAAACCTTTAAAGAACCAGGCGCCAGACCTCTTCCATACCTGAAAATACAGAAAACTGCATGCATTATAGGTTTTCCACCAGACTATTCACTTAACCTGTTTTCCTTGATGCAAAGCACTCACCTCTCGCTGTTCTCTGCAGATCTTGCAGAGCCACACTGCACGTGGCCGACTGCTACACTGTGTACCACACTTGGTGCACATGTTCTACACAACGGGAGAAAATAAAGATTTCCAGCTGCTCGCCATTCACAATGTTATCACGAATGCACAGCTCATAAACAATTGTGTTCCTCCAATTTTTCTGTGAATTGCGGCAAAAGCCTGGGTTGTTCGTAATAATTCGTCGGCTCATTATCTACCTTTTTGCAGTCCTCGCACACCACCGAGCTGACCCCGGGTGTGCCCAGCTGCTCCCCGCACAGCAAACAGCGGGACAATCCATCTCCGCACACAGTCTTCTTCATGTCGTCCAGGCGGTTTATCAAGCGACTGCAGCAGCACAGAGCGAAGTCTTACTTAAAAGGTCAGCGTTAATTATCCCAGGTCCAAATTTATGCACTTCATCAGTCTTGGCAGGTGATTTTGTTTTACTTTACACCCATCACAGAAATCAGTGCGTGTTTTACAAACTCTCACCCAATTCTCTCCTGCTCCATGGCCTCCATTTTCTCAGCACGGGCAATCACACTGTTTATAATCTCTTTCTCTTCATCTGTCAGGTCTGGACCAGGACCAGGGCCTGGCTGCATGGTCCAGGTGCCCCTGTCAGCCAAACATATTCTATAGTTAATGGTACATTACGCAATTGTACCACCCAAATCACATGCGCACACACACTTCACATTCAGTGTTTGAACACACAGAGCAAACACAATGTACGAACGGATGAGCGTGCATTTACTGCATTAGCACATTATGCTGCTTCCAGAACAGTTACAGAGTGGAAATGCAGATAAGAGAGGAGTTTATCTACTTACTGCTCTTTATCACTGTGTCACAGACGGCATGTAAGAGAGATGCAGGTGAAACAGAGGAGGAGGGCACAGTTAATGGTCGATGGTGCCATTAGAAAAGATTACCAGGACAAAAATGACAGTCACACTTACCCTGCATGCATGCTCCTCTGCCTGTCGTTGGACACCCAGCGACCCGAGCTGCTGCTCATCACTGTGTCTGTCATGCTGCGCTACTGCAGTCTGCAAGGTGGATAAACAGAAAGACAAGAAGAATGACACGAATTCAGCATGAGGCAGTCAAACAAGCTTTAAAATAAATTCCTACTCTGTATTTAGAGTTCTAGTTATGTGTCTTAAGTCCACACTTAGCTATCCTTTACCCTTAAGCAGCATTTACTTAATTGCTGCCTCGGATTGCTCTCTCATCAAAAAGGACATTTTCTCCAAATGTGCGAGCAGGGACACTGCCAACATTAAACTGGAAAGTCACCAGATACTCTTCCTTTAATTGTCACAGGGTTGAATAAAAAGTAATTCTGGTGACCATCACTAGCCAAACAACTACTAGAATCAACAAAAATCTAGAATTAGTTCTCAAAAATCACTTTTTCCCCCCCCTCCCTCATTTACATTCCTCTTATGAATTTGCATACCAAGCCTAAAAGATATCGCAACTTTCACTGGGAGTGAAAGCACAATTAATAAAGCCAATTTTACAGCCTAATCAGTGCCACCTCCTCTTGCCGAGGCCGTTTCAACAAATTCCCATCCGCCGACATATTCAAGCAATAAATGGACGCAGCGACAGCAGAACTGGAATAAATACAAGCACAAACAGGAGCAGACTTGCTTAGTGTGCATACAGCAAATGGAACAAAGCTTACGACAAAGCAGGTCCTCCTGTGCATTAGTAACCAGAGTGAAATGATGCTGAAGTGGGTGGTCCAGGTCGTTTGAATTTATGGGCGCCTTCAGTGTTCAGGGCCGTGGAGATAAGGCAGTGCAAATTGGGGGTGGGAAGGTCAATTAATTGAGCAGCTGTAAGTAAAACCAAAAGAGCTGCTTCCAGTTTGCGAGTGTTTGAATGAGACAGATGTGCCCATGCAGAAGGAGTGGCTCAGTTATGCTATGACACAGTGGCTTAAGAGTCTGTCTCAAGCATTTCTGATTGGTCACGGATTAAAGTTTCTTCACACTTTTTTAGGAGATGCTGGGGGTGGGGTTGGGTGTTATGGGGTGTGATGAAGGCTACTGTCGCTCCACGTGGTAAAATCGGAGCTGGATTGTTTATAGACCGTGAGGAAGCCACTGTTGCTGAGGAGGACTGTATTTAAAGTACATGACAGCTTTTGTTTGTGTACATAGCGCAAAAAAAAACAACAAAAAAAAAACAACAGGCTGCAAACAGAGCCAAGTGCTAATGACGGCACGTGGGAAGCTGCGAGTTCCTTATCCATGTGATACACCAGCAATGTAATTTAATCTCAGAGTGACATGGTAAAGATGATACAAAGACGATAACACAACTCACTGAGGCAAGTGCCCATGGGAAAGTCTGCTAAGTGAGCGTGTGTGTGTGTGTGTGTGTGTGTGTGTGTGTGTGTGTGTGTGTGTGTGTGTGTGTGTGTGGTGTCCTATGCAACTGCCTTAGGGCTGCTTCAAGTCTCTGGCAGACAATACATGGAGGGATGCTGCAGCCACAGGCCAGTGTACGTCCTTAGGGGAAAGTGCCAGTATTCAGAGCAGACCAGCGTCCCTTGAACAGGAGCAACAAGAGGAACTAAAAGCCTCTCCTGAGCTGCAAGCACCAAGAACTGTGATGACTCAGGATGAGACCAGTATAGATACTGTATTAGTGAGAGTGGTAGCAAGGAATGCCTAATGATAATGACAAAAGCAAAAAAAAATCAATAAGTTTCACTTGTCTTCAGCTTTTCACAGCAGTAAAATCCAGCACTATAGAACCTTGGGGAAAGTGAAAGGGAGGGGTGCACCAATGTCTCCCTCATTCAGCTGCTCGCATTATGCTGCGTAATGTCAGGCTACGTACCTTTTGAGGTGTAATCTGTTGTCTGCCTGCCTGCGGGACTCACAGAAAAAAGGAACAAATTCGCTGTGCTATCAATAGACACTCTGGGTGTGGGCTTTTTTTTTTTTTTCCTCTGATGCTGCCGCCGCATCCAGCCAACGGTGGCAAACACAGTCTTCAGGGAGCATTTGTCTTTTTCCACTTTTTCGGCGGCAGCCTGACAGATCAGACATTGCTCTGACTGTACAGTATGCATTATATACACTGAGGCTCTCAAGCATGTCCCTCCTTCACTTGCCAAAGTGAGTTATGCCACCTTTGTCTAACGTTATTGTCCTGGAAAGGTGGATGGAAGGAGACAGATGGGAGGCGACGTTCAGACTTGGGCAGAGTAATCACTGAGTCAGACAAGCCTGAGCTCTCTGCTGGGGATAGATGTTACTGCATCACTGAAGTGGGCTCTTTGCTGAGGTGACAATCCAGTTAGCATTCAGGAAGGATCGCATACACACTTGTCTCATAAAGAGCTGTCAGTAAAGGTGTTGGAAACTACTGCTTGGTTTCATCTGCTGTAGTCCGAGAGGGTTTACAATGATTCCAATGGTACGTATTGAAAACCGTTCCTAAGGCCAATTATCATGGACTGCTTTGCCCAAAATGCCACAAAGGGCCTCATTATTCTGCAGTCATGACATCACCATTACTCTCCATCCTGTGTGCCATTGAGGTTATAAAAGCACCAAATCTGCGTCATTTGTGACTCTGACAGTCATCATGTACGCGGTTTCCTCCCATAAAAGAGATGACTCAGTCAGGTGGTGGGTTCTTCTCTGGGGAGCAGCACATTTTCTCCCGTGTTTTCATTTATTTCTTTATTTTCCAAAATGTCATGTAGCCTCCACGGTGATGCTCTTATATGCGATGCCAGGGAGCTGTGCAGGCGACCAGCAATGCCCAACAGCGTCTGCAAATACACCAGGCGTAGCTCGTAACAGATCATGTGTGAGATGACAACAGGAAAAGACCAGAGGGAGAGAATCGACTAAGATAGTCATCTGCCTGATCATCATAAGTCATCCACGCAGCAGGATCTCTCTCCATACAGAATCTCATATGGGGGTGGTGAGGACCAATTTAGAAACCTGTGTCTCCTCCTCGGGGCCTGAAGGGAATAGTCAATACAAATCTGCATCTGTACATCTTCAGGAAATGTATGTATACACAACTCCGAGAGCAAACCCTACACATTTTTCTATCAATTTTTCGACACGAAGCCATCAATTCTCCTCGGATACTCGAAGTGAATGCTCAGCACAAAGAGGAAGCTTTAAGTCTCTTCGGGCACTTGCACATACTAATGTTGTTATGTGACTTTCAATAGTAGGTGTATGACTTATTACTGCAGAACATATGACTGGAAAAGAAATTGACAGGAAGAAAAGCACCTTGTTATGGTGATCCTGAGAGATTTCTTTAAAGATTTTGCAACTTGGTGAAGAAAGCAGGCAGAGTGACAAGAAGGCAGCAGGACATTGATGGATTTGATGGATCGATCCAGCATTGATCATTATAGAAGGAACACTAAGTTGTTAAATGGCGGATTGAGGGAAGTGACCTCCATTTGACTGAGATCAGCATAAAACAAAACCAAGGTTCTACTGCAGTGTTTCCATTTTACTATTAAGCAATTTGTGCAAAAGTCAATTAGTACACTCATTTGTACTAATTTATTAAAGAAAACATCCAACCCCAGCCATGCTAAAAAGCAGACAGTTTAATTGATTACGAAAATTAAAGCTAAATGCAGCCATAAAAGCAATTATTACGGTATTCAAGGACAATCCCTAAAGAATAAGGTGTGACTTTGTTGACTCCCTCTGTGCTCAATAACATATTTAAATGGCAACAGTGCTATTTTTTTTTTTTTTTTTAATCACTGTGTTATGTGTCCTACTTGTAGATGTATTGGAAATAATGATACTAAGACACAACTGCACTTCAATTCCAGGGCAACAATTCCCTCGCCATTCTCCAAGAAGGACACGTCTAAAATGGGTTAATGAGAATCGGAGATCAATGCAAAGTCCCACAATTGGTTTCACTTTAATTTATCTTTCAGCAGGCCTCCATTGATACTTTGATGCTTTGCCATAAAACTTACTTAGGTCAACAAGAGCAACCAACAACCCCTTCCACAGCAGCGTCCCTGCGCTGTCAGATCAGCATTTTCTTCCAAACTGTTTTCCAAGGTGCTGATGCTAAGTAGATGCCAGAGTTGATATTCATGTCAACACAGCAGCACACGCACACGACCGGTGATTTAATAATCCTGGCGAAACCATACACAGTTTTTCAGGTTGACGTGACCATCAATGTTTTATTAGCTGTAACGCTCTGTGCTTTTTCCCCATTAAAGACCCAATAACCTTGCAACCCATACTCAATTTTTCACAATGCTGTAGGAAACTAGCTTGCCTCCAACATGTGCTCTAAACAAGCCATTACTAGGCTCATACTGCCTGGTGTGACTTTATATATAATCATGTAGGGGAACGATGGCCAACATGGTTTCACAGAGAAGGTTTCATCTACACTAATTACAGTGAATGATGAACGTTTGGTAAAAAGTTAATGTGACACTGTGTCTTCTTCTATTTCAACTGTATTTTCTTTTCTTTTTTTTAAACGATGACATGCAAAACACAACAAAAACAAAACTGCAAAAAAAAATTAAAGAAGAGTTTAAGAAGAGAAGGAACTAAACATATTTTATTTGAGTTTTTAATTTTTCTTCCGCTGCCATCTGGCCTGGCAGTAACTCAGATTGTTTTATGTATTATGAAACAGAACACAGCCTGAGATCCTCAGACAGGAGAGTCTTGGCCGGGCTACAGTTTCAGCTCAAGTCCTGCGGTGATCTGGAATATCATGCTTTTTGTTTGTTTGTTTTAAATCTCCTCTTCACAATTACTTATCTGAAACCCAAATTGAAATCCCAAATCTAGCAGTATGGGAAGTTTTGCATGGAAGAAAAAGCAGTAAATCACAAGTATACAGATGAGTTAGCCTTCATTCCCAGAGATCATATCAAGTCACACTGCTAAATAAACTTAGAATTCAACATCTTAGTGACAAATATAAGCACACGACTTGACTAATGCAGAATCGAATGATAAATTCGATGACCATAAATTTGAAAAAGACCTAACATCTACTTATGGAAAATGATGAGTGTAGAAGCAAAAGCCATTCATGAGTCATCTGCAGTCCTTCACTTAAATTTTCAGCAGAACATGAACTAGTTGACAATACTTTGACTCACGCGTAGGCTACATGTCATCAAAATGTACAACCAGCTGCTCCTTCACAGTCTGTGGTGACACATGTGGGCTGTTGGTTGGCAGAAACTCAAGGTCTGTGCAAACACTTTTATAGACGGTAAAATGGCCTATCTTGTGCCACCACACAGCTGACCAATCTATAAACACAAGTATGATCTGAAAGGGTTACGAGTGGTAATCAACTTTAGCCATAAAAAAAATGACTAACAATGCAAAGGACGTGTGTATTAAGACATGCAGTAAAGAGAAAGATTGCGCTGAAATCACTCCCACTGTGGATTCACAATGCTGCAGATTGTAGTTTAGGAACAACAACGCTAGATTTTAGCCAAGTTAGCAGCTTTCCATGATGGCAATGTTTGTCTGCAAGTCAGCTGGTCCACCACTTTGGTTTATTCACACAGTGATAATAACAGAAAAGAAAATAACAACAAATTATAATTCAATGTAAGGCTGCATGTTGTGGGAAAAAATGGCTTCACAGCATTTCATTTTTCTGTGATATATCTATGAAAAAAAGCAATTTTCACCAGATAAATGCTATTTGTAAAGAATTGATAATTCTCTAATGGCTATGGTGATTTTATAGGGTAGTGCACCTGCCTGAAAAAATAAAATCATGCTGAAAAAAGCTGTTTTGAACCTTTCTCATACGGTCTAACAATGTCAGAGTCATCTAAAATAGTTTCTTGCTTTGGATGGCATTCAGATCTAGAGTTGCACTTGTACAGAGCTTTGTGGTGCCAATTTAAATGGTCAGTCTCAGTGTACTTAAAGTTAAAAAAAAAAGAAAAAAGAAACTCAGTTTGTTCAAGAACCCTTAAATCAGAGTGGATTGTGTTCCATCAGATGGACTTCTCTTGTAAGTCAGCTATGAACTATGAGAACTATGAGTTTTCCCTTTGTATAAAGCAGAAAAAAAAGTTGTCGCATGTGTTATTGGTCATTTTGCCTTTCTTGACATCTCACTTTGTACACTGAGACTATTGTGCATGTGCCCATACCAGTGCCAGTGCAGATGGACATACTGTGCAGAAGAGCTGCAATGATTAGTTGATTATTTGATTAGTTGGTTACTATTTTGACATTCGATTGTTCAAATCAAGTACAAATTAATAATTTTTGTAAAATTCTCCGCTACTTGAATTTCAGTATTTTGGGTTTCTTTACTCCTCTGTGACAGTAATCTGCACATGTGCACAAGACATTTGAGGATGTCATTTTAGGCTTTGGGAAAAACTGATTACATTTTCACACATTTGTGATCTCTGATGTTTTGACAATCTTCTGACCTTTGATCTTGCATCACCAGCAATTTAAAGTTTTCACTCATTCTATGAAATGTCTTAACATCATCAGAATTATTTAAGGACATTCATCATTTTTAATAGATCCTTCAGGCATACCTTGAGTTTTCCTCCAGGGCGCCCATGAAGCTCACATTTGTGGTTTTAAGTGAAATGTCTTGACAACTATTGGATGGACTGTCATGACACTGCAATAATTCACCTGACTTGTGTCAGCCCGAGGCCATAATTTTAATTTATCCAACACTTTGGGGTATGGCCAAACTAATGTCATTCTCATTAACTTCAGCTTTACTTTGAATTGGATGCTAAAATGTTAACATGATACCACATATAAACGCTCGCAATTAAAAGTCCTTCATGTGACCAACAGCTCCACCATATCCTCTTCTTGCAGCAGACTATGTTGCTATTTATACTATCTCATCTGATCTGGGGGAAGCCCTGTGATTGGCTGAATTTTCCTTTTTTTTTGGGGTTTGAAAAAAGGTTCCGGGGGGGGTTGCTTAAGTTTTGTTTTCTTTTCGGCCACCCTTTTCCATTGCATTTTGTTGAAGGCTCCAAGGTTGCCAAAAACACTGCCTACTCCAGCTTTAATCATCAACATGTTAGCAATATCATTACAAGCTAAAGTAGCATTTACATTAAAGCATGTTTCAATTCAAAACAAGCACCAGCTCTATCTTTTAAGATGCGTACTGTATATACAACAATTGTTAGCGCCAATTAAAAGTTGCATTCATTTTTCAGATTGGATCAAAAGGATGAAATCATGATATTGTGAATTAATTTACATATCCTTGGCACTGCACGCTGTTTTCAAATCTCCTGATCATTTGGTCTAAACTAACTAACTTGACAGGATTTCAGCTCCCGATGCCTCATGTTCGTCACACAGGGCGAGTGCAGAGACGGGGTAGGAAGCACCGAAAAGCACGAGGTAGCCACCCACTCCCAGTTGCATGGCACAACTCCATCCATCCTCCAGAGGACTGTGATATGCCAGCATAGCAACACACTGAGAGCTTGGACCGGAGAAAGATTGTAAAGCACTGCACCACAAAGCCCTCCACTGCAAGAGGAACACATCACTCAGCATTTTTTAATTATTTACAACTCCCACCCCCATTGCCTTTCACTCCGTGTAAGTCCCCTCTTTAAGGCATTAGTGCCCGCTTTATGTACCGTACTGACCTCTATCAAACATTATGTACAGAACAGTGGATTTGGGGGGAGAAAGCGATCACAGAAGACGGACAGGCTCGGAAAATCTGTTTTGGGTAACAGTGTGGATGTTAGTCTTTTCGGTCTGCAGCACTGACAAATTACCCATGTTTTCACTCAGACAATGGCGTTGACAGGGACCATCTGTGGAACCATCTGCGAGGACTCTTCACCTCTCAAATGTGAGAGTGTTGTACCGTTTTAAATACACACAACTACACCCTCTCGGCAGGCATGGCTCCAGGTCCCGCATCGCTGGAGAACAAACAGGAAAGACCATCCCGTGACCAACAAGGTACCACGCTGTTACCCTGCTATAACTCTTGGCCCGGCCTGGCAGACCTAAACGGGGTGTGCGCTGTGTTTTTCATTCTTAAATCAACACGGTGCATACAGAAATAGAAGTCCATCTCCAATAGGTCTCATTCCAAGTAATCATCCCACACTTCTTTTAGAACTACGTCAGTAAACAGCTATAGGACACGGAGCACTCAATTAACTGCACTCTAGCATGAGCCTGCAGTGAGTCTCAAATTTGCTGGGCTGATGGTGATTCATCCCTGTATGCCCCAGAGGTAAGAGGTGGGACTTTGAGAACTGGCTGCTGATGCATTGGCCAGTCATGCTCCTTCAATTTCTTCCCATCTTATCTCGGGGAAACAAGTACGACCAGACAGGGGCATTAAATCAGTGCAGTAAAGGTCCGTCGTAAAGACACTATGCATCTATTCACTGCTAACCAGAGGTAACCTGCAGCTGGTGGTCTGCTGAGATACACTACATGTAAAAGAAACCAGTCAGATCTAACAATTCCTCCGTGCCATGGTCACGATTGTGTCTCTTTGTTGCTCTGATGCTTTGAAGATCTGGCACTGTTCAGCTGCAGGATATCTGACTCTCCCTCTTGTCCTACTAGCAAAAGCAGGTACAATGCCCCTGGGTGTTTTTAGCAGATCTCTGTTGGCAAACTCTCCCTGTCTCGAAACACTGCAACACTGAAAAACAAGCTTTAGTCCAAACTTTGAGACAAAAAGAAAAAAAAAACCCTGCTGGCAAGCTCGGCCGTAAGTGCTGAAATGCAAAATAGATTCAGGCGTCACTCTGTACCTATGGGTCAAGAGAATTACTACAGTTACAACATATGCACAGAGGTGATTGTAATAAGCTAAATATAAGTGTAGGAGATTTTAAATATGTAGTGGAAAGCTGAAAAGTGCTGCCTATACTATAAATAGACTGGTGTTTACAGTATGGATTCAAACAGCCCAATTCTGTTTTGGATGTTTAACTCCTTGCTCTCATGGGGAAATTTTCTGTAAAGGCCACATTAATTACCTCTGTCTTTTCCAATATGTCAACACTGTTTAGGCAGATCTAATCACTAGTTTCAGAGAGCCCACTGAATCGATTCTCGTCCACCGCTCTGATGAGAATTTGAAGATGAAGCCACTCCCTTCTGAAGCTCGGCCACAAGCGGCACAATAATGCATCTCCTCTAATAAATTGAAAGATATGCTCGATAACAGGACACAAAAGCCTGCAGGTATTTAGCATTTAGGTTCAAAGCTCCATGTGTGGATTGTGAAGAGCACAGAAGAACATGTCATGCACCTTTACCAACTGTGGCCATGGTAACAGCAAGATCAGAAGACGAGAATCAGTGATTAAACGCTGTGTGTGTGTGTGTGTGTGTGTGTGTGNTGTGTGTGTGTGTGTGTGTGTGTGTGTGTGTGTGTGTGTGTGTGTGTGTGTGTGTGTGTGTGTGTGTGTGTCCACTAGTCTGTGTGTTTGTAGTAGACTAATACCTGTGCCAAATTTCAAAACCCATGCGAAACAGGTCATTGTTGCAACTGACATAGCTGAAAGCACAGCAGGGTTTGAGAGGAAGACAAGCTGAAGACATGGGATTATGGGTACAGTCAGCTTGTATCCTTTAGCTTTAAATAATGCAGTTAGTGTGCGAAGCACTTACTTCATTCCTCCATCTTTTTTCACCTTTCCCCTAAACACCCATGTTTCCTCTCCATCCTTCATTTTCTCTTGTTTAATGTGACCAGACCTGACAAACATCATTTTTCTCTTTTCTGATGTTTCTCTCCTGCCTATTTCCATTCTTCCCCTGTATGGAAAAACAATCACAGGCTAGCAGAACCACAGAAAAATACAGAGAGAGGAGTACCAGCAGAAGGGTGTCGTCCAATCACTACTGTGGTTGCTCATGTGAGAGGAGGCAGCTGCAGATATCTCGCAGACTGTTCATTCAGTCTTTTCTCCCCTCCCCCATTTAATCCCCAAGCTTCAGGTTCTGTAGGAGGAGTTGGAGATGGTGGAACTGGGAGGCTGATTCTCAGCTTCTTTTTTTTCTGTCCTCTTTCCATATTAACACCAGAAGCAATGGAGCGTTTTGGTCCAAGTAAGTCTGTTTACAGCACACACACACATGCTGCGTTGACCCTCCAAGTGTAACAACCCCAGGGTGCAGGATAAGATAACATCACAACAAGTAGGCAACTGAATCACCTGTCCAGCAGCACAGCTGGAGTTGAGAGCTGCCCTGCCCACATCAGCATTTGGAGGCATCACTGATGTTTTTCCTCCCGGTCTGCAGGCACAACAAGCCCCAATGTGCGCTCCAAAAAATCCTGCAGCAACGCCCAGGGACTGCAACCACACAATCTCCCACATGACTTACCAGGTCTGTTTTCTTCTATCAGATCTGCAACAAGGAAGCACTCGTCTTGAAGTAGTGCAGCCACTCAGTGTTGTATTAATTCATCTTGAAGGAGGGTTAAGACAGAACCCACTGAGCTCCACCAAGAGTTATATTTATCATCCACTCATGAATAAACTTAGTACATAATCATAACAGCAAAGCATGCTGCTGTAAATCAGTGCAACAATTCAAAAATATGGAGGCGATCTGGATGAACACCTCTGCATGAATTCTGCTGCAGAGCAATGTTTTCAGTGAGACATGTTTTCCCTAAAACAAAAGAATCAATCAAATGTTCATTTCCATAGCCTAATTGGTACCTCACATAGGTTAATTAGCAGCAAGATTCATGCATACTGAGAGCGCTACACACAATCACCAATCTTCCCTTTTCATTCAAATGACTCAGTAAGTCTCTGACTCATAAAGACATTGAAATGTGTTCCATCAGATTAATAAATACAGGCAATGAAATATGTTCCCTCCTAAGAGATCACCTCTCTCTCTCTCCCTTTCTCTCCTGAATGAAATGCTGCATTCATTCAACTTGTAAATGAGAAATTATAAAGCACTGAGTCACCGGCCAAATGCACTAACCTCAGAGCGATTTTAGGGTGAGGATGCAATGTTTGAAAAAAAATCCTTCGAAGGAGATCGCACAGCCTACCTGAGAATCCAGCCCCTGCCTCCCTCTCTCCGCTCTCTCTCGCTCACGGAGCTGTCAGGGAATGATGCGGACTAAATTTCTGTGCAGCGCTCGGATCCGACCACTGAGTTAGTCATTGCGCATGGTGCCTGTCACCAAAACCTTTTTTTTTTTTTTTTTTCCTTTCGCCTGGAGGAGTCTGTTGCTTGAGGCACAGCGGATCACCACAATGTATGGGAACTCGTCTCCTACAATGCGCGGAGGATGGAAAGCCCTTGGTACCCTGGGAAGGAAACCCCTGGATCTGAAGTGATAACACTGATGCTCAAGTGGGCAGTCATCACCTGATGCAATTGTCTCTGTAACATAGTGTCTAAATTTGTCTCATCATCCTGGCAGCCCTATTGAGAAATCACTGTCATTTTTATACGATTATGTGCAGTGCTTTATAACTGCGCTTCATGTTTTTTTCTCCAACATGTACAATACATGGCATGCTTGTTCAAACTTTAATTTTGTTTTTTTTAAAGGTTTTCATTTAAATGAAGTCACTGTTTCATTTTTTCTTGTTACTTTTCTATTTTGTGTCTATTTTAATCCCTCATTGCAATGGACCCTCAGAAAAATCCTAAATATTCTGAAATCTTTTCTTTTTTTTACAACATGACAGCAACATTTACTGAATTATGAACTTTTCTTGTTTCATTCACAATAGTTTGGTTAATATTGTTCTGCTGCAACAATTAAATGTACGAGAAATAATCGCTGAAATTCTCACATCAGTGTCTCAATTATATGAGCTCAGGAGACCACGCGTGGATTCTTACTGTGGGGACATTGCGCCATCTAACGGATCAAGTAGTCATTGCACCAAAGAAAACGTGAAACCAACGCACCGCTTTATTTTTTAACTGATGACATTTCTTTGTATCGTAAATAAAATCGGTAGAGAGATTGCAAAAACACAGCCTTTGTGAAAATTACTTGCATTTACAACATAAAAAGCTTAGTTTGTGGTGGTAGTAGTGTTTGTTTGCCACACCTACACACAATCAAAGACTCGAGGTGGAGCAAAACATACATCCTTCGTACTGCCTTGATCGTTTTTTTGAGCGGACTCAAATAAAACAAAAATACTTGCTCTCTCACTTAGAGTCTGTGCATCAATGTGATTTAAAATACATGTCAACTCTACCGATAGCAGCATAATGTATAAGACCTTGGTTTTTCTCGAAAATGTTTGACTGTAGTTTGTATTAAGAGTCTGCTGCGCATGCGTGAGACAAGCAACCGGAAGTCAAATAACCGTCCATAAAACCTTACTCTGTTAGCATTTTAACGTTATTTATTATAAAGCGTTAAACAGGTGGGAGAAAGTACAGGCAAGCAGGGACTGAATTTCACCGACTGGAATTTATAACAATTTACATTTTATAATGTTTGGGCTGTGCGATGATGGGAATTATCTTGATGGTGTAGCTTCTTTGGTCACGTGATTGAGTCTTCCCGTTGAATCACCTGATGTGTTGTGTTTCTCATCAGGAAAAATGGCTGCCCACCTGTCTTACGGCAGAGTGAACTTAAACATCCTGAGAGAGGCTGCACGGAAAGAGCTTCGAGAGTTTTTGGACAAATGTGCGGGGAGCAAGGTAATAAAGCCACAAATATATACAAAACATGGCTAATGCAGCGACAGTTATCCACAGGAATTAGACAGTTTCTTTACCCACAACGTTACCCTAGAGCTGTCAACTATGTCAGCAAAATGCTGCAGATTATGTCTAGATAAGTCTGGTTTGAGTGTAATTGCAATAAAACTACATCCTCTGACGATATGGCCTCAGGCCTATCTGCATGTGAGTTGTCTTATTCCTGAGTTAATTATTCGAACCATTTGCTAATAGCTAGTAGCTTCACCAGTAGCACTTCAGGCAAAGTGGGAGAATTTGTGTATCCTATATGAAAAGGGGAACATTTGCTCCACTTTTTTTTATGTCACTTAGAGTTATAGTGACAGCTGAAATGAATATACAGACAAGAAAATGCTGTAAAGAATGTGATGTTAAGCAGTGTAGTTCAACCAAGGGGAAGAGCAGTCAGAACATCCCTTAATATGGCTTTATGAGGAAGTAGCACTGTTTTGGATTCAAGCTGAAAAGTGCATCTCTGTTTACAACTCAGATTTTGGCATTTACCCATAAAATAAGAGAAAACATACAGGGTAGGATGAGGTCGAATTGAAGACTGAGGTTAAAATTTGATTCTGGCAAGTTGATTAGATCAATTCATGGGTTTATAGCCATTTATGTTACATTTATTATTACTTTTTCCTGTTTGTGTCAATGAACTGATAACTATGTATGGGAGTGCATGTATACACGTATAACTATGTGCAATTATGTGTGTGCACAAGGTGTATGTGGTTGTGTGTAGACATGTGTCTTTAGTTTTTTGTATGTTTGTGCATGTATTTATATGATTATGCTTATGTGTGCATGTATGTTTGTGTATGCATACATATGCATATGGATATTAGTGTATAGCAGATAAACCTATGAATGGATGTATTTGTTTGGATATGAATGCGAATCCACCCCTTGTAAAATATATACAAAAGGAATTTCAGGTTTTGATTTGTTGTCTTTTTCCTGTTATTGTTGTTTCTTTTTTGTTACTCTGTTTGCTTCAAATATGTGTACCTCTTAGACCCCTAATAATGATCTAATAAATTATTTTTGCATACAGGTCATTTTTCAGGCCTGACAACAAATATTTATTACTGTTTGTGCTTTTGCTGTATAGGCTATAGTTTGGGATGAATATCTGACCGGGCCTTTTGGACTGATAGCTCAGTACTCTCTACTGAAGGTAAGTGCTTTCTTTGCACAGCTTATGCATCATAAAGTACCAGACAATGATTAGATAATGCATGGTCAGGTTTCTTTTCACAGTAGTGCCAAATGTCAAAAGTGGTTTAGATGCTTTAAAATTGTCATTACTAAACATGTGTTGTATATTTTTTTTACTGTGTTTTCCAGGAACATGAAGTGGAAAAGATGTTCACTCTCAAGAGCGGCAGGCTCCCCTCTGCTGATGTCAAAAATATCATCTTCTTCGTCCGCCCCAGACTGGAGCTTATGGACATCATCGCTGAGAATGTATTTAGGTGTGTTTATGTTTCTCATTTTGAACCCCACGCAGTAAAGCGATAAAGGGATTTTCTTGTTTTCAAATCCTTTCTCTCATGCTGCAAAGCTGTCTACAATGTGTAACATTTTTGTCCTTTTTTTCAGTGAGGATAAGCTGCATTCATCACGAGACTTTCACATTTTGTTTGTGCCTCGACGGAGCATGCTGTGTGAACAGCGGCTGAAGGAACAGGGTGTGCTGGGATCTTTTGTCAACATCGATGAGTATATCCTGGACCTGATTCCCTATGATGGTGACTTGCTCTCCATGGAATATGAAAGTGCTTTCAGGGTGTGTTTATTACTGACATAATGAAAACGTTAGAGATCTCTTGAAGGATTGAAAAATATTTTCTCCCTTCATCCAGCCTTATAGGTGTGATGTTTATCTATCTGTGACATAAACACATTTTTACTCCTCTTGGTCTCACTCAGGAATGCTACCTGGAAAATGACCAAACAAGCCTGTACCACACAGCCAAAGGCCTCATGACCTTACAGGCACTGTACGGTACGATTCCACAGATCTATGGGAAAGGAGACTGTGCACGGGTGAGGATGATGTTGAGGCGTGTGCAATTAATGATAATTGTTATTTTGAAGTATCTGTTTTTTAATTGGACAGAAGCTCACAGCAGCCAGGTAAATACATTTGTCTGACATAGAAAGTCTTTACTTGTTTTCAGCATGTTGCCAACATGATGTTGAGGATGAAGAGGGAGTTTGCTGGCACTCAGAATCAGATTCTGCCTGTGTTCGATACTCTTCTGCTTCTGGATCGTAATGTGGACCTGCTCACCCCTCTGGCCACACAGCTCACCTACGAGGGTCTCATTGACGAGATCTATGGAATCAATAATGGTTAGAATAAAACATTTTAAATTTCTATTCATTATGTGTGTCTATCAGTGTGATATCAAGGCTCAGCTATAGTTACACAGTTACAGTTAGTGTTGGACATCTGCATATCTTCCTGTGTTGCTTGTTTGCAACTTTATTTTTACTGAAACGGGAAAGGGCGTTTTAATTACATATGCAATATGTCACCTCTTAACGACACAGTCAGTTCTTCTCTGTCTTTTCTATATTGATCAGATTAATAGTCTTGAGATGAAGTTCAGCCATTTCCATATGATTGCTTTCTTGCTAGCATCTAAGAGTTTAAATATTAACCCTGAGCCATGAGTTTGACTGGAATGTTGCTGAATGCGACAGCACAGCAATTAAATTCTATTCAACATATGTTATTTAGTCTGTTTCATTCTTTTTTTTAAAATCTCCAGTCTTTGTTTTTTATCCCACTGCATTATAGGTTATGTCAAGCTGCCTCCTGAGAAGTTTGCACAGAAGAAACAAGGTGAGGCGAGTAAAGACTTACCCACGGAGCCCAAGAAGTTACAGCTCAACTCAGCGGAGGAACTGTATGCGGAAATCCGGGACAAAAACTTTAACGCTGTTGGTGCAGCACTCAGCAAGAAGGCCAAAATTATATCTGCTGCTTTTGAGGTTGGTCTTGCTTCAACTTTGCCCGTCTCACCATATTTTCCTGCTGTAATACAACTATCATGTTATATTCCCTTCATTACACAAATGTTTTTAAAAATGTCATTACAATGTTTGGTACTTTCATTGAGATACATTGAATCATTTCCAGACATTCCAGCTGATCTAATCTAATTTTAATCTTTGTGACATTTTACACGAAAGGTTCTAACAGAAATCAATTAGGTTAAAAAGGGGATAAGAACAACTCAGATGTAAGATAAAGTACTAATTGTCCAAACAGAATGCTCTACAAGAGCAAACATGTTACTGGTCTCTCATCAGATTAGAACACTGAGGTACAGACGGGTGACAAATTAGAGAGAGAAAAAAAAGAAAAACCTACAGTGAGGATCTGGTGGCTCTGTTTTGCTGTGGGGTGCGTTTTGCTGGCATGGTTTGGGTCCACTTGTCCTTGAGGGAATGATTGCTGCAAATCATTACAGGAGTGTTCTGACTCATCACCTTTGATTAAACGGTTACATCCTGTTGGATGAGTATGAAAATGATGTGAATCATATACTGTGGCCTTCACAGTCACTAGATCTCAACCCAGTAGAGCACATATGGGAAATTTTGAAACTATGTTTTAAGATAAAAGATTTAAAAAACAACAACAACAAAACAAACATTTTAGACAGCACTCTCCACATCCATCATCAAAACACCAAATGAGAGAATATCTATCGGGAGAATGGTGTTTCATCCCTCCAGTAGAGCTCCAGAGACTTGGAGAATCAATGCCAAAGAGCATTAAAGCTGTTCTGGCTGTTCTGTTTTAGTCTTATTGGAATTTTTTTTTAGACATCAGCCTGAGTTAAAAAACATTTCACTATTGATCACAAAGCAAAGTAAAAGTCTAAAATCTCTCTCTTCTTAGTATGTCCTTGGATTCAAAAAGCACCTATTTTTTCTTTATTTGTGAAGTACCGGTCCTCAGCCAACCAACTGACATTTGCTTCATCAAGTAATTAGCTTATTCTGTGTTGTGTCAGAGTTGTATTTCACTGTGAAAACTGATGATGGGTTAAACTGTATTGCTTGCAAATATGATTAAATATACTGGCTTCCTCACTTTCCCTTGGTATATTACAATCGTCTGCCATGTCTAAGCCTATTTTGCGTTACATGTTTTTACTTGTGCTCTTAGCGATTGACTTTTTTTTTCTGATAATGGTTGCTATCATTTAAATATTGTTTCACTAACTTCAGTATCCAAAATTCAAACTGCTCTGCAAGTAATGTGACACTTGTTTTGTCTTTCAGGAGCGCCATAATGCTAAAACAGTGGGAGAAATAAAGCAGTTTGTGTCCCAGCTGCCTCACATGCAGGCAGCACGAAGCTCACTGGCAAACCACACTTCCATAGCTGAACTGATCAAGGATATCACCAGTGAGTAGATAACCCTGTGTTTTCCTCTTAAACTGAACTACATTTTTTTGTGTATATTTTGTCCCACATCTTACATTATATTTTGTCAAAGCTTTCACACAGACTTTATTTTAGCAAAATACACTCATTATCCACCAATTCAAGGCATTGTTTGTTGTGATAATGCTTTCATATTTGTGTGCTTGGAATAGTTTTGTGGTAAAATACTTACAATCTTTCATTCCTCCTGGTTTTAAGGACTGTAATACTCCTTATTTCTCTCATTATTCTATGTTAAAGGTGTCTTCCAGGTTTGTTATAATGTAGTAAAGTCTCACTCCTGTTTCAGCATCTGAGGCCTTCTTTGATAATCTAACAGTGGAGCAGGAGTTCATGACGGGTGTCGATACAGACAAGGTATTCTTCATCTTGGCACCCTCTGTTTCTCCAATGGTGATCAAACAGATGCATAAATATACTCTGTTTCACATGATTTCACTCAAGTTCACTGAGATCCTTAAAATAACTTCCCTATGCAGGTGAACACATATATAGAAGACAGCATTGCCCAGAAGGATCCGTTGATCAAGATTCTGCGTCTGGTGTGTATGCAGTCAGTCTGCAACAATGGCCTCAAGCAGAAAGTGTTTGACTACTACAAGAGAGAGATCCTCCAGGTAGAGTTAAAGATATCAAAAAGAAAAATAGTCATGAATTGCTGTGTTATTGTGACTTTTTTTAAAGCATAATTCAGTTGTATTACATGAATATTTAGAATTACCAATGTCTTTTTTTCTTTGTCTTGAAGACCTACGGTTATGAACACATTCTAACACTGAACAATCTAGAAAAGGGAGGTCTTTTGAAGCCACAGACAAGCTCAAGGAACAACTACCCCACCATTAGAAAAACCCTTAAACTGTGGATGGAAGACGCCAATGAGCAGGTACAAGATTTCTGAAAATTAGAAAGCACTGAGGATTAAACTCAAATAATTTCGAGGGGTTCACCTTGTCTCTTTGTGTGTTTGACTCCCTCAGAACCCCAACGACATCTCGTACGTGTACAGCGGCTACGCTCCGCTAAGCATCCGACTGACTCAGGTCTTGGCGAGGCCCGGGTGGCGGAGCATCGAAGAGGTGCTGAAGATGCTTCCAGGCCCACACTTTGAGGAGAGACAGCAGCTTCCCTCTGGGCTACACAAGAAACGTAAGCACCGATACAAACTAGGGCTGCTGTTTGCCCTGCTGCTTGCTACAGAATAATAAAAAAAAAAAAAACAGCCTCCTGCCTGCTACATGTAGATAAGACACAGGCTTTGTTTCAACTCAAACGCTGAGCAGCAGCAGATTGATGACACAAAGCTGACAACGCCGCACAGCCGCTGTCAGTGTTTGTCATCTCTGTGTGTGTGTGCCTGTGCTGAAGAGAAGGCTAAATAAAAACAGTCTGTGTTTGATTTGTGAGTGACAACCAGTGCTTTCCCTCAGTTTTCCTCCATCTTTTCATTTTGGCAGCGGTAGGTGTTACACTGATGTGAATAATGAATTTAATTACACACTCAATTTGAAATGTGCTAATTAGAACTGCGAGTTTGGACATTACACAGTTGACTTGTTGCTACATGCCTGTCTTACATTGGTTTTTAGAGGTGTTAATAGAGGACTCCAATCTCAGGGGAGGGTACGGCTAAATTAGTGTTTTCATATTTTTAAAAAATGGTACTTTAGCAGAAGGGATTTGGTACTCTTTTACATTCAGGAATCTGATTTGCCACCTGAGAGTGAAATCAAATACAAATAAGTTGAAATACCCTTTGTTATGCTGCACTGCGTGACATCCACATTCTCTTGATGTTGCAAAGGCCAACAGGGGGAGAATCGGACAACGCTGGTGTTCTTCCTCGGTGGAGTGACGTACGCAGAGATAGCCGCCCTCCGTTTCCTCTCTCAAATGGAAGACAGCGGAATGGAGTATATCATTGCCACCACAAAACTCATAAATGGCACAACTTGGATCAAATCCCTCATGGACCGGCCTGAATCCCAGACGCCCTGAGTCACCTGCATGTGCACCTGGCCACATCAAACACCCCCAAACATCCATCAGAAAAGCTCAGCTGCCGTTCTCATGTCGACACCAGTGTACTGCAGGTGTTTCATTGATGTCTGTGCTGATTAAACAGCAGCAGCATCTTTAGAGGTTCCCCTGTGGAGTTTTCTTGCAAATAAAGTTATGTTCACGTCTGTGTTACTGATCAAGACGCATAATGTGTGCGTTTCCTTTTGGCCTTGAATGTGTCTTGCATCATCTGCGGTCTTGTGCACGCTCAAGATCCACATGTAAAAACATTCCTCCTTAGTGCTTCTAATGAGCCCGACTGGGTACACTGAATAGACAGTACAGTATAAATCTGGATTAATGCTACCGTCTATTGTACATCTCTTTGTCCTCTGCTTATGTTTCCATCACTGAGAAAAGCTACTGTATATATGTATGTACGACTACAACCTTGGAGATGTTTGTGATAATGTCATGTATAAGATTAAAGATGCACTTTGATTTGCATTTTTGAAAGCTTTTCTTGGCAGTTTTTTTGGTTTGTTTTGTGTGGCCTTAGCCGGGGTTAAAAATAAAGTCTTAACTCACTGAAATTACTCTTGTATTATGTGATCATGTGACAAGCCATTTTGCCTATTGTCTAGTAGGTAATTTTTGGAGAGGCAAGCTGATTGTAAGCAGATGAAGGGCAGGGATGGGAGTGTATCCGTCAGCAGTGGTCCAGCTCTCTGAAGGAGCAATTAGCACAGTAACAGGCCTCCTGATCAGCCGATAATGGCCCTGTGCTGTCTGGAGAGCTCAGCCCACGGCTGCCCATGATTTGACAGCGGAGGACACTGATTGAATTAGGAGGCCATTTGCTCCATGTTCCGGTAGAGGATAACTGGGCTGCAGGAGGGTGCTTGATCTCTGTATCAGTCAATATCTTCTCCGTGCCTGACACTGTATACAAAGGGAGACCTGCTGGCAGCACTCGGATATTTTTGGTGAACTCCGCTCAGGTAATCTATGCTGATTTCCTCTATGTTGATTGGATAGAAGACTTGGAAGCTGCTTTGGTTTAATTTCATGAGAAAACAATTGTAAATTTTGGCCAACAATCTTACAGTTGTGTCTCTTTGTTTGAGGAGCAGGTGTGCTGAAGACGTAAATTGCCATTAGAACACTCCCAGGGGATTCAGATCCTGGCAATCAGTTTTTGCTTTTGGCTCCTCCTCTGCAATAAGGGCTTGAAACGCTCAAGACACCAACACACACCAACTTGGACTTCAGGGCTGGAAACACAGGAGCCCTCCCTCTGATCAGCTCCTGTCCTGCTCCAACAGCACCAAGGTACAAGTTGTTACATCTTTTTTGATATATTCTACATTTTAAATGTGTGTAGGATTCATGTATGTTTGGATTTTGTCTCTTTTTGCACAGTTTAAGTCATTGACATTTACTACATGCAAACATAAGATATTATATTCTTTGTAATGTGAGACAACAAAACTGTCTCTCTCACATGGTTCATATATGAGTTTGCCTGTAGCTTCTGTTGCATGATAAATATTTACTTAGAAAACATATGTATTAAAAATTATATCCAACAGCTTCAGCATTTTCATAAAATCATCTAAAAGCAGTGAAGTTACGGTGAAAGATAACTGTGAAAGATGTTCAGCATATTGTTTGTGACTGTACACAAACAAAACAGATCAATACTGAACCCATTTAGGACAATTTACAGATAAATTATTAACAACGGTCTTGAAGCAGTGCATTTCTCTCTGTGGTTACAAGGCTTTAGTTTGCACCTTTAATACACATTTTAAAACACTGAAATTAATGCATTTGCTGCTTAAGTAAAGCATGACAACATGTATCTCACTGACTTTAACCTTTTTTGTCTTTATATTTATATATTTTATTTATTTATTCACAGAATCCATACTGTCGGTGTTGTTACGTGCAGATGTGTGCGTTTATTGAACTTTCAGAAGGCCAAGTCTCTTGAAATCTGACAAATGTGTGTGTGTGTGTGTGTGTGTGTTTGCAGAATGGGCCGAGGTGAGAACATGGGACACCTGACTCAAGCCAGTCACAGGCAGAAGACGCAACAGGAGCCTCTGGACGTAGATCCTTTGTTTATCCGCTTTCTCCGGACATTCAAAGAAATCCTCAAATTTGTTCTCTTCAGCTACACGGTGCTGTTTGGTGCTTTGCTCCTTGCAAGATGGACCACTTATTTTATGGTGGGAAAGTAAAATGAGAACAACCACTAACGAATGAGCCTGTTCTTGGACTCAGCGCTCACAGGCAGACCTTGCTGGGATTTGTGGTCTATGCACTTCCTATAAAACAACAAAAACAGCTGGAGTTATCGTGTTTCTTCTTTTTTGATTTGCATTCTGCAATAGAGCTCATGGCTTTTGTACTTTTTTTTTTCTAAATTAAACTAAACAGGGTGTTTAGAGCAACTCTACAGTGAAACTCATTTTAAACATCCCATGTGTTTGGTGAAAGTGTGTTTAAATGTGCAATTTAGGATCTGTATGCTGCAAAATAGACGTTTGTATGGTTGTGTAGCATACAGTAAAGCATTGTATATTTGTAACGGATTAAAAACTGTTTTTTTCTTTAGAAGTGCACATGAAATTTGACAAAAATGTTTATCTAAATGAGGCTTATTTGCAATGGCAATGTCAGTGGGGAATGTTTCTCTTGTAATAATTTCTCCTGAGTGAATTAGTGGAGCAAAGCTGTCCCCGCTGATGCTAATCCTGTGTGTCTGAGAAAGCTGAATCACCAGGCAGGCATAGTGGGCAACTTCCCCAGGGACCCCAAGCTCCTCGAGGACTTGAAGGCTCCAGGTTTACTGCATGACAATTAGTGGTAATATGAAAAAAGTCAAAAAACTGATTGGCAATCCTGTATGCACCATTGAAACAAATATAAACAGAAATAATTTAGGCCTCAAGGTGATGCTGCCATTATTCCCTGATGTTGGCCCTTAATATTGTTTTAAGGCCTTTATGATTTCCTTTTATAGTGTGCTTACAGTGTGCATATTTCTGAATAAATTAGTGATTAGAGGGAATTACAAAAAAAAAAAACATGTGGCTTTAGGGGTATGATACTAACCTTGAACTGCAATGTCTCTGGTGTGGATCTGGATTTTGGTTTCTGCAGCATCTCCTTGTTCTTTCTTGGTATCGCTTTGCTGGCACTATCTTGCAAAATTCTCCTCAAAATATATATATATGCATTAAAAAAGACTAAGTAATGCATAAAGGACAAATAGGTGGAGAGGCGTGACTAATAATATGATACCTTTTCTTTTTTTTACTACAGTAGACAGTTTGACTAGACTGGTCATAGTGCAGCCGGTCCACTTGATGGAACTGAGCCATCACACACAAAATTTGTTTCACCTGCATTTATTTTCTTGCAAAAAGTCAGAATATCTGCTGTGAAGAGAGACTGTCACATTGTCATGACTTGCACATGCTTTTTGTGCTGTGGCAACTGATAATGTTGTGGAAAAGGCCGAGCCATCATTTTTGGACCGGGTAAATCAGGTCCTCATGCCAGTACTCCAGTTCCCTTGAAAGCAATTTTTCCTTTTCACATGAATGCATCAAGGCTAACCTATTCAGAGAAGCATCATGCAAAGCTGATGTTTTGGTGGCACGAAACAGCAGCTGGTGCTGTGGATGCTGTCTGACAGCTGGAGGTGCCACTTTGACTGCAATATGGTCACTGAAGCACCCTCTTATCTCAACTCCTGCTCTGATTCAATTTTTGTTTGACAAAGTGAAATCCAGGCGTGTTATCAGCCGTCATGGCCTACCAACATTGAATTCACAGTAAACATCCTTTAAAAAAAAATTTTTTTTTTAGAGCCAATAAGCCCCAAAATGTAATGTTAACAATAAAATAGCATAATGTGAACGTGAAATATATTACACACACACACACACAGAGAGATATTTATATATATAATAGAAATCAAGTATACATCTCTGAATTAAACTTCATGCCAGAGTTTCCTGGCGTCACTTTCTAAATTCACCCTTCCTGCGCGGGTTAGTTCGATTTCAATCCCAGACGCAAGATACATGGGCGGGGTTTATGCATTACGTGGTTTAATTTTAAAAAGTATTTTTTGCTTGACGCTGAAAATTAAAAGCGCGATAAGTGAAGTCACCGTGCGGTTTCTGTGCACGGGAAAAAGACCCACTTTGCTCAAGGTTCGGGTTGAAATTTGACGGTGCACCCTCTCCGCTGTCTGATGCCTGCTGAACGCCGCCCGCGTTGCGCCATTTTGAAAGTGTAATGCTGGAGCAGGCAGAGGCGAGGGAAATCTCAAAGTAGAGTGCAAAGTCTACAAACCAGCAGAGAGGGCTGTAGGTGACTTTCTTTGGCTGAAAACTGCTTCGTGCTGTCGTTATCAGCTGGGCCGAGGACTTTCCAGCAGGCTCTTCGGGGTTACTAGCAACAATCCCAGCTTCATTCCTCCACTGCTCCTCGGTCAGAACCTCCCAGCCGACCCGGGTCAGCACTGCTCCAGACCAGGGCCCCAGCCCGCTACACAGACCCCTGTCTCAGCCGCTCACCATGGCAGGTAAAACTGGAGAAATAAGACTGTCAGGGTGCCGGGGGTTCACTTAGTATTTATCAGCTGCTTTAATGTTTGGCACAGATGATGGGTTGGTCTCTGTTATGGTGAAGCAGCGCAAGCTAGCTAGCAAGCTAGGATACTTCCAAGATGCCAGTGTGAGTCAGTGACAGCGTGAAAGTGAGCTGTTTTGCACAGTAAACATGCTCAAACTACGTCTTGTGCCTGGGAATTTGCTACCCCAGCTAAAATGTGCAGGTAGAATGAAGTCACATGCGGCCTTGTTCTCACATTACTGATTTTTAGCCAAGTTAGCAGCGGGCTAACGCGTGTGAAGTTGTCTCTGAATGTGTTGTGTCAAAACTTGGGCTTGTGTTTTGTGCAGGGCCCGGTGGTGGGAGCAGTGATGTGCAGTGGTGCTTCTCCCAAGTCAAAGGAGCGATAGATGATGATGTTGCTGAAGGTAAGTCCATGTGCTGATCACTGAATGTTTGCTAGCATGCACTGTGTGATTGGCATCCTGTGCATGCATGATGTGAAGTTTCCTTCATTGCATCTGCTGCACCTTCTGTTTGAATGTATTTGTGCATATCATAAAAAGTTATATGACTGCTGTTTTATAGCGTTTATCTGTTTGCGCTGAGGTAGAAGCGTCAGTGGTGTGGCACATTGTTGCTGCTAGTCCATTGGGTCGTCTATTTGTGGCATAATTGCTGAAAATGTCAGCAGTTACTACTTTTACAATCACTGGAGTTTTACTGGTGTGCCATGCAATGTGTGCATGCTTTTGGAGGAGTGGAATGCATATCAGCTTTGAATAGTTTTACCTCTGCAGAGCAAGGGCAAGTCCTAAAGGAGCAGGAGGTGCACTTTTATGATTGAGCAATTATTTTGGTTGGGTTCAACTGCACATATGTTTCACAGATCACACAAAGGTCTTCTTTTCAAAGTGTTTGATTGATCAAGTCAAAATAAAAAATGTTACTCCTCAGCTCTATCGGCATCCAGCTATACAAATGGTCTTTTGAGACTTCATGGTTTCGTTTGAGGTGAGGGAAAATTGTGTTTCTTGTGAACTGACTGTGTAAATACTTTTACACAGAGAACATAGGGGGAATTAATGCAACAACAAAAAAAAGATAAAGGATGGGTGTTAGAATGTGTTTACAGTACATGGTGGACATATTTGTGTGTAAAGTGCTACACAGTTGTTTATAGTAAGCTTTGCTTAAGAGCAAGTATAAATGAGAGCCTCTCCTTATGTCAATACATGGGCTGAAAACTCAACACTACTATAGTAGTTTTATTGACTCCTGCAAAAGTATTCTCCGTCAGTCTGCCTGCTTTTGTTTTATGTGATAGTTTGTATGGCGTCAGGTCGTGTCAGGCACTTTGTCTGCTGTGCTAAGAGTGGAACAACACCATTGTCTATATTAAGGATTGCACTGGCTCAGAATAGTGCCAGTCTGTAAATGGGGATTGATTGTTGTATTGTAGGATTTGTTGAGAATGCTTGTCTTTGAAAAGTGCTGAATAGCTACAGTTTGATTTTTTTCCCCCCCTCATTGAGTGTACATTTATTTCCATCACACCCGAACGCTGTAGTGTGTATACATACATGTGCGTCACAGTTCTGTTGTGTTTTTGCCATGGTTGACATTGGTTTGACCTCTCACAGGTGGACAAAACAGTAGGAAGCATACAATATCTTAAACACTGTTGAAGAAGTTTGTGTTTCATTGGAAGGAAATAAATCGATCAACCAGGAGAACCTTGCAAAATGTCTTTAATTTGAACACACCGCATATGTACACAACAGGATACCTAGCACAACAGATAATTCAATTCTGGAAAAACAGCTTCCTATATTTGATTATATTCTAATTACTATACCTTATTTGCAGCTGACATCATATCGACTGTTGAATTCAACCACACTGGGGAGCTACTTGCCACTGGGGACAAGGGGGGTCGTGTTGTCATCTTTCAACAGGAGCCAGAGGTACGTTTTGGTGACATAACTGAATAAATGTGTAGAAACCGTGTGTGTTTTAACATTTACTGAATTCATAACTTGATGAAGCAGGTTGAACATTTTACTGAATATGATTTAAAAAAAATAAAAATACAATGTGGTTTCTTATCTTGAACTGAAATGCTGACTTTTGCTCTCACCATATGTTTGATCTTAAGTCTTATATATGTTCTGTCTTTGTGTAGAGTAAGAATCAGCCACAGTGCCGAGGCGAGTACAATGTTTACAGCACCTTCCAGAGCCATGAGCCTGAGTTTGACTACCTGAAAAGTCTTGAGATTGAGGAAAAGATCAACAAGATTCGATGGTTGCCTCAGAAGAATGCAGCACAGTTCCTTCTGTCTACAAACGGTTCGTAAAACCACTTGTATTCTAGTTCATTTCATTCACTGTGGCAAGACTCAATTTGTGATGTTTTAAGTAGGAAGCTTTCCATCTGCCCTCTAGAGATGCCAGTAATCTAAATTTACACAACGTCTTTTGTTACTAAAATTGAGCTTTCCGTGATCTCTGCTCTTTCTCACTGGCAGACAAAACTATAAAGCTGTGGAAAATTAGTGAGCGTGACAAGAGACCAGAGGGCTACAATCTGAAGGAAGAAGATGGGAGATACAGAGATCCAAATACTGTCACATCACTACGGGTGTGTATAAAGTGCTTTATCACTGATCAAAGGATGTTGAACATGTATTATTGTGTTGTCATTAAACATGTATTAATATGACAGATTTGTATCGATATGCAATATTTTCACCCTATACTGTAGTCAGTCATTATTGTACCTTTGGAGTGTATAAAATTGAGACCACTGTTGTTACTCATTTAAGAACTTATTGAATTAAGTGTGAGTTAGTTGAAACAGAGGTAAAGTAATAGGATTTTTCTCACCATTGTCTTGCAAACAAAGAATTATCAGTTCTGTTGTTTGATTCATTCAGACATTTATCAGACACTATATTGTACGAGCATGATAAAATAATAAAAGTTCTATTACTGCGATGCCACAATTGATACACAACCCTGTCAGTGGAAAGTTAAAATGTCTGCTCTGAAAAGGCCTATTCAGCTTTAGTTTTCACTGCAGTTTTCTCCCCTGGTCATGTGCATCCTCCAGTTTGGGAAACAGATCTATATTTATTGAACAGTTTCCAAATATAGACTCAGTTTAAGAGACTAGCCTGGACACTGAAGCGAGATCTTTCTTTGTTTGTGTGAAAAGCAGCTAACTGTTTGTGTAAGAAAAATGGAAAAAATAATAACATTGCCACATTTATACAATAGCTAGTATGTACAGTGAAACTTGTATCAGTCTGTGTCCTTACTAGTGCGACAGTTGGGGGTTCATCTGCTTTTTCTTTTTTCCCCCCCAAAACAATTTGAGTTATAGAAGAGAGGACATGATAAAGTCCACACAATGTACTGCATTTTCCATGAAATTAACATGATACTCATCTCACCCCTCTCCTCAGGTACCAGTGTTCAGGCCCATGGACTTGATGGTGGAGGCCAGCCCCAGACGAGTGTTTGCAAATGCTCACACTTATCATATTAACTCCATCTCAGTCAACAGTGATTGTGAGACCTACCTGTCTGCAGATGACCTGCGCATTAACCTCTGGCATCTGGAGATCACTGATCGCAGCTTTAGTATCCTTTTGTTCCTTCATTTCACACAACCAAGGGTTGTGCAATGGTGGCCAAAGTAATAATACCAATTATTTTTCATCAATAATGAGATGATTGCTAATTGATTTTAGGGACAAAATATTGTTAGGGCTTTTTCACATAAAAAAACAAACAAACAAAAAAACAGCAGCACTGCTTTTACTTCCATGTTGTGCTACATTCCTGCTAATGTGCTCATCTTTGAGTCGAAATAATACTCCAAATAAGGTTTATCTTCTCTTGAACTCAGTGCATCTCCTAGAGGCAAAATCCAAATAAAATTTTACCCAAAACATTGAGTACAATCACATGCTGAAGATCAGATTATGGATAGACACAGCAATTTACCAGTGTACCCTAAATGCCTCACAATCAGACAGGAGCTATGCAGCGCTGCACAGAGAAGCCTCGAGTCAATGCATTCATTTGTTGCACTCATTTGTTTATTCATTTATTTTAGTGCACACAACTCAGGCGTGCATTACCAAAAAATACTTTGAAAAGAGAGAAGAAATGCGTTATATTGTTGTATTTGCCTCGGTTGAGACTTTGTGACTTGAAGTCATAGAAATATTTTTGATACACGCTGTTTGTATATTTGAAGTTGTAGATACTGTGTTTAAAGGTAGAACAAACATTTTGTCTATTTTACCTGTACCACAGTGTATTTATTTCTGCTACCACCAGATGTCCCCAGAGTAGACAATGTTAAACTCATACACATAGTGGCTCCAACAAATACATTTTAAAAAGTTAAATGAACATGTTTAACCCCAAAGCATGTTTAGCGTATAGAAATATTTAAGAGATGTTTTGAGCTTAGTACATAACTTTATTTTTAAAAAGCGATTGAGTGTTCTCTTATCAGTGTAGTCAGAAAGTAAAGCCTTTTTGATCGTGGCCTTACTAGTTCGGACCACATATTAATAGGGAATAATAGACATTCTGAATCCTTGGCTGATGAGGGAAGGACATCTTATCTGAAAATTGTTGCATTATACAATTTTCATAACCATGTCAACATCTACAAATCAATGTTTGCTAAGCATGCAAAGCCTTTTGGGCATTTCGGAAAACGGCGTCGGTTGGTTTGATTGTTAGTTAAATAATTCAACCTTTTTTTAAAAAATATATATTTCTGAAGGATTTATTTTAAGTAGTGGTAATGTCTGTTTAGCCCTTTGACCTTAACCTCACTTCCTCAGACATTGTTGACATTAAACCAGCCAATATGGAGGAGCTGACAGAAGTGATCACAGCAGCGGAGTTCCACCCCAACCAATGCAACACCTTTGTCTACAGCAGCAGCAAGGGAACCATCCGCATGTGTGACATGAGAGCATCAGCACTCTGTGACAAACACGCCAAATGTAAGTCTTTCATTTATTTTGTGCATCTAGCTATAAAACTTTGAGGCCTGCTTCCTGAAGGATAAATAATAAACAGGAATAAGTTAAAATGTCTAAAGAAAAAGTTGAGTGTGCTCCCTGTGGTAGAAACCATTGTTTAAATACATGTCAAGAGCCTAAAACTCGGTTGACGATATGTGATTATATGGCCAGTCTTTTCTTATAAAATTGACATAGCCAGTGAGGTTGTCACCCATCAGTTTAAACTGGATCCGAATTGAAACCTATAATAAATGGCTTTACAGATGAAGCCGTCTTTTTCTGATTAGAGCCAGGTTCTTCCAAATATGGGAAGCAACCAGGAGTGGCACTTGAAACCTCACAATGGAGCTCAGTCAGACCAGGCACAGCTCGAAAACGTTCATCATGTCTTCTTAGTGATAATATAATGGTCAGGTTCTCTATTCAGACATGTAGAGTGTGGTTCTTATTACCTGACAGTTTCGGCGACAACGCCCGCCTTCTTCAGAGATGACAACTGACAGCCGAAACTGTCAGGTAATAAGAACCACACTCTACATGTCTGAATAGAGAACCTGATCATTACAGACCAGGCACATCAATGAAAACTATCATGGCCCCAAACATATCTCTCTTTAATCACTGTCTACATTTCATTGAACACATTGCACACAAAAGTGATGTTTGGTATTTTAATACATTGTTAAAATCATTTGCAGAATTACAAACATGCGTTTCTCTAAAATTCATGAACATTTTTCAGTGTAGACTGATATATGTCATGTTTATACGGTCTTACTTTGCACAAAGCCAGTTGTAATGTTGATTGATAGACACCCACCAAACCTTAATTATTTGACACGCCTCTGGTTATTTCAGTGTGGTTATTACACTCAAAAAAAGCCTTGACCTGTTTTGGGCTGCTTTGCTTCTGCTTTTAAAGGATCTGATTTATATTTGCACACTTTTTTTTTTTTGAGTGTGCAAGTTGAAATTTCAAGTGTTCACATTTGTGCAAGTGCATGACGATCAATAAGCTGTTTTGGTGTGACTGTAACTGGCCCAGGCAGCTACTGCGTTAACCACAGCAGTGGAAAGCAGCACTTCTCACTTCAGTGGACTGTGGTATCCACACCTAAAAATGCGGTCTTCTTGTGAAATGCAG